>NW_008752055.1:110187-126367 GCF_000715545.1 Opisthorchis viverrini | reverse complement strand
GCCAAAACACATTTTACCAACCTCGGCTACCTATGGCGCCGTCGTGAAGTTAGTTGGTCTGTCAAGGGAAGGGTTTACATCACGGCAGTGTGATACACATTGTTTTATGGATCAGAGACGTAGCCTCTACGCGTAGAGGACACGCGGAAAATGTCAGTGTTTGGTCATCGTTGTCTCCGCATTATTGGTCGGGTCTGGTGGGAATATCGGACTGATAGTGTTCAGGTACGCCAGATGGCCTTAGGAAGAAGGAACTCTTCCGCGATAGGTGAATTACTCGTCGTTCATAGGTTACGCTGGTTAGGGCATGTACTCCACATGCCAGAAGACCGTCTGCCTCACAGCTCTTTTTGACCAGACCTGTGCCGAGTGGAAGCAACCGAGAGGTGGACAGTGTATAGCTTGGCAGCGTAGCACGAATGCACTAACCAGTAGACCTAGTCGGATCGATAATCGCCGCCTCCCTGGATGGGGACCGAGGAGTCAACTCACCAATGGTTTTTGGCACTGGTACTATCGTCACCTGTGCACTAATAAACTCACCACTGGTCTTTGACACTGGCCTAAATAAATCAGTCACGTCGTCAGTGGAGCTCGTGTGTCGAAGCCATCGTCTTCGATGTGTAGATACCCAATTCCCGAACTTCAAGGCTTGGTCGTATCTCCTGCACTCTTCCACTTTCCAGTGATCGAAACTGTGGCAGCTGGACCAATGGTACGGGTTTTACAACTGATAAATTGATTGATTGTTGATGAAACCAGATTCTTTTCGTTACTTGGTCGAAAAGTAACACTCAATAGTACTCTTGAGTAGTGTAACTGCGCTCATAAAATGCAACGTGTGCTTGAGGGCCAGGTACGTAATGTGGAAGCGTGAATACGTGGGTGCACAACCCTGATTGGCCGGTTCAAT
The DNA here is from genome assembly GCF_000715545.1 of Opisthorchis viverrini. NCBI lineage: Eukaryota > Metazoa > Platyhelminthes > Trematoda > Opisthorchiida > Opisthorchiidae > Opisthorchis > Opisthorchis viverrini. The sequence continues at coordinate 125,454 of NW_008752055.1, read as the reverse complement.
GAATGTACCATTGTTATAGATCAGGAAACGACGGATTTCGAGCAGTAGGCCCCGATTCGTAGGAAGTTCATCCTGTTCCTGAAGACTTTTGACGATTATGGTATCTAGTGTGCTAGAACTCCGCTGTATCTGACTCACCGTCAGCCTATTTAACCATAATTCCTTTTCTGTGTATGCACCCAAAGCTGGATGAGATACCCTCATCGTGAGTAGTTTATGGAAACATACAAGTAAAATGATGTGAAGTTGAAAGTTCTTCCAAATGCCCCCCGATAGGGCAATGTGAACCTCGCAGTTCAGTCGTCGAATGCGACTTTCATTTACACTGGACGGTCTGGTGGCTACTCGTTCAGTAGCTCGCGGCGGTCGTCCCTCCGGACTCAAACGTGTCTGTTGGCATGTTCCATGTACTGCGCATCGTTCAGGAATGAAACGGGCACCACATAAGGCTATTAACCCCAGAACAGCTTAGAATTGAATATCCTATCGGCCTGTCTCTGTAGCAGTGAGAATGTAAATCAATCACCCGTTTGGGTATGTCGTCCACCTAGGAGGTGTGTTAAAGTTGTCCGGTGTTGCGTACAAACTCCCTTGACTAAACTGTAGAACCGCAATCAGTGCCCGCACTGCGAACCAAGCAGCTGGGGTGTCTGGGATATTTGCCGTTCACGATAATCTCGGATCAGGGCATGATCTCCAGAGAAGTGCTGTGGTGACTCTTCTGAAGCTTCCTCCCAAGTTTCTATAGGTAGATGTAAAATGTTCGGCCTCTCAGTTGCTACTGATTTAAAGTTGTTAGTGTTCTAGTTGTGACGTAATTAAGTTGATTATCAGAAGATAACAAGCACTAAGAAATGTCTGTCTTACTAGTTAGGTGCACTTGATAAAAATAGATACAATGCGGAAAATGGAATAAGCCATAAAGTGACTTATTGTTTGAAGACACTTGTTGAGAGTTCCTGAGTGGAGTTCCGGGCGCGGGACTTGTCTTCTCTACAGTATAGCTGCTACACGTGTTCGGCTACGGTTGCAAGTGGTTTGAGTGTTTGACGCGTGATCTGATGAGTGACCTCTACAGGCCCAACTGTGGGACTGAACTGTCGGAGGAATTCGTCAAAACACAGTGAAATGACACGTCTGCTGGTATCAGGCTTCATCGGTGGACTAGACAGCCTATCTCATGTTGAAGTCATGGAGATTTCCAATTCTCGTGCGTTGGTTACTACTTTATGAAGTTGCGTTTCTACAAACAGTACTGACAGGCTGAACCGAACTTCGAAGCTGGTCGATCCAATCGAGGCTTGCGTTAATTTATGTCGTAGCAAACACCCTGAAACCCGTCAAGGTTCACGGGTAAGCCCGCCTCAGATTCCCACCGAATCGTTAAGCAACGATACAACGTATTTGCTGATCTTCCAATGAGATCCTAGTTTCGTTCGGATTCTTTTTGGTGCCCACAAGGAACCACAGTTTCAGGCGGGAATAACGTCATGCAACTTGTCATTCTACACCGAATCCACATGGTATGGGAACATTTCTCGAGACCGGTTGCAATTTGATTGCCCTCTGGAAATTACTTTGTTCAGAGGAAGAAACATTATGTATCTAATCAGCCCGATCGCCCTCTAAATCGATATGATGATGTCAGCGGTTGGTATGTTTTCGAGACCTCAACTCTGAGTCCTGTTCATTCCATCGAGTACTGGGCTCCGAATGTCGACCGACTGAAGACGAACCACAAAAACAATACACTTGAGCACGCTTATTGCCATTATGCCAATTTTCTATTCTGTGTACTCTGTTGACCACATTGGTACGAGTTTCCTCTGATCCCAAACTGACCTATACCTACATCCCATTCAGTTCACTCAGGCATCACGCCTAGAGTACCATCGAGTGTTTTAATCCCTATACAAATAGCTGTATTGTTATTCAACACTCATGTTTACAAATGGTCAAATATCCTTACCTTATTGACCGGGTTGAGCGGTGGATTTGACATACAAATCAATTGAAATTGAATGATTCAGAACTAACGCGGAGCAGGTACTGAGATCCGCCTAGAATTGATTGAAAAATGAATGGTTTTACCCGGACGTAACACACTGCTCATAAGGTTACCGAAAATATTAGACAGCCCATTTCGACCGGTTTCGCCCTTCTTGGAGCTCGTTCCACTCGAAACGGAATTGAATGAATTTCGACGAATACTCGTTTGCGTACAAATTTTATTTTGACAGAAGGTCCAGCTGAATCCCTGGTTTCTGGTAGTCCACTTCAGCTGACTGTGCTGCATCAGGCCGCCTCATGTTTCAGTCGGTGCGATATTCGACGCAACATACTACTCATAAGGTTCCTGAAAACCGTGCGACAACACAGGTTGTATCACTTAGGTTGTACACTTACACAACCGGTACAGTCCAGTCTAAGAATTGTCTAAACTAAAGGGAAACAGCATAACGGTAACTTCCATCATTCACGTGCAACTACCATTAAATGGACCAAAGTGTCTCCAGTGGAAATGCATTACCGTTGATTTACATTGTGTTCTATCTTTCGCTTAAATGTACGTCATGCCAGTGATTCCGCAATCGGTCTAGCTCTGAGTGCACATCACTTGCTCAACCCAGAATACACGCTCCGACAACAAGCATACAGACACAACTTGGCGATATGCCACATGCTCAAGGTCACGGCGATTCAATTGCTAATTCATACCAAACAATTTTATCGGCAGCGGCGATGTTACCACATCCTCAGTGGATAAAAATGTCCGTAAAATCTACACAACTTCCACGTGGTATACGCAAGCGCTTGGGATGAAACGTGGAAGTCGTTCCCAGTGAATCCAGTCTTTCTGTCTAGGCTAAGCAGTGCACTTTCGTTTGGCATGAGATTGTTTGACGTTGTATACGAATTGTTAAGAGTACTTCTTGTCGAACACGGAGAAGAGACTCAGAAACTCGTGCTAAGTTCACGTACGTTTCTTTTACAATGGGAACAACTATTGAGGTTCCCGTTAAGAAACTAATTAGTGTCAACTCAATTCTGACCGGACAGATTTGATTCTACGGCGAAAAACTGAATTTGAAATACATTAACGTCCTTTTTTCTACTCACGTAGCCGCGATAATTGCTGTAGATTTCCTCGTTGTTGCAGGTACCGGATATTGTCAGCCAGTCACTCTGAACTCGTGATGAAATTATCAAGGAAATACATTCAAATTGCCTACATTTTTCTTGGAAAACAGACTCGGGGAACCATCCTGTCTCGTGATGGGCTCAAACATGGCCTTCCAAACCAAAAGGATGCCGAAGTCTACCAGACAGTTGCCATGTGCTTGGCTCTAAACGCATTAGCCAACGTGTCTGAAACCCAGTCCGAAATCTTCTGAAAAGGCGAAAAATTTGAATAACACGTGGTCGCTCGGTGTGAGCAGTTCAACATGTGTTCGACACTATCATGTGTTAAAAATTCAAACGGAAATAAGAAAAACACACCTCCAAAGGCATGAGATTCAGCAGTTCGACAAGGTCGAATTGGACTGTCGTGGTTAAAATACATCGCTGCGTGGCAGATTTATTTATCCTGCTCAGGCCCACTAGTGAATGTCTGCCAGAATGTGTTTGGGTGATAGTGCGCTGTTGAATGTTGACAGCAATCCATGGAGGTTGACATATGCATGAACGGTTTTCACCTATCAAACACAAACCAGGTTGTCTCAGGCTGCTGACGCCGAGTAGCCATATGACGCTCTGTCATCGTGGATGATAGCCAACACATCCGAACTACGATACCGTGTTCCTATGTGCTTCGAAGACCACAAATAATCTGATTGTGTTCTTAGTTTTGGAACTTGTTGAGTATTGGAGTTGGGATAAAGATTCCCGTTAATCGCGTCTTAATCTGATGCCGGTTCGTGGGCCTTCCAGAATTTCGTAGCTAGGCTTTAAAAGTCCATGAGACTTCTTGGACGCGATAGAGCCCTGACATAATGAACCGTTGCCATGTCGAAATTTGAACGAGTTAGACACTAATGGAAGAAACGTCAGAAAGGGACACATGATGTTGTATCAAGGGATCCAATTCTTGCACGACCAGTTTTGCCCTTCTTGGGGTCCATCAGATAGGCGCAGTCCCCGAGTTTCCGTCAAACTTATGTTCTACTTGAGCCCAAATTGGACTGTTTTCGAGAAATACACTCATCTGCAAATCAATTTGGTTTTCATGAGAGACTCAACTGAATCTCTCGTTTATGATATTCTACAAGTGAATGTGCTGTACACAGGCCGCCTCATGTTTCAGTTGGCACGATTTTCGGTATATCGCAGTATATTTTCATAAAGGAAGCTACTCACAAGGTTGCTAAAAACCCTTTATGAAAATACACTGCGATAGCTCGAATATCGTACCAACTGAATCATGAGGTGGCCTGTGTGCAGCACATTCAGTTGTAGAACATCATAAACAAGAGCTTCAATTGAGTCTTTCGTGAAAACCAAATTGATATGCAAATATGTGTATTTCTCGTATACTGAGATATGTTCGACACAGTCGGCCGGCTGAAGCATGGCGCCGGCGTTGTGAGGCGAATCACCTGAATAATATCGTAAACGAGAGTTTCAGCTGCGATCCGATTGAGAATCCCGTGAGAAGCAATTTGCCTTGGATCTGTTGCGAACTCAAACAGATTGTTGCAAATGTCAAAAACACCTCAGTGAATGCGAAGTGACCGAACGAAACACATATACTCATACATTCAGAAATCCCAGTGAAGTTTCCCTGGTATCTTAGTAGGCTAACCAGGACAGAGCCTGCATTAGCTTTCAGATTGATCGTCCGCATACACTCACCAATCGAACGCATTAGCCGGGCAATCGAGTTGGGTGGATAGAGTGCGTCCGCTGCGAGAATTGCAAAACAGCTCCTTCCATCTCCGTCACTAAACCTGTACCTTGGAACAAAGTTTATCGTCTCAACCATGGCAACAATCGGCTTAAATATCTACCTGTTCGATTCAAATTGTTGTTCGGCTGGTGAGGTTAATATGCAAATGGAATCGAGAACGGGACGATTGGCAAGTGGCTTCAGACTCGTGGGATGTTGCCAAAAGTCGAACACATTGTGCTCATTTCGAAATCATGTGACGAGTTTCGGTGAGGAGCAGGTGAAGACCAGGGTGGGGAGCGAGGGAAGGTGGGTAGTCCACAAAGACCTTGGCTAATATTATTCAAATTTATCTACTGGCATAATTTTGGCTCGCATCATAGATTAGTCAAAAGAACCATCAGTCTGTTTCATTTCAACATATGATGTGGAAACCATTGGTACTCCAACTACATTTTGTGATCTATTGGGCTGACATCATAAGTATCTGCTATGTTCACCTAATGCATGTCCAGCCTTAAGCTTGCAGTTGAGGATGGCTTTCCGATTGTCTCTGAAAATTCCCACTCTATTCTATTCCACCTTGTGATGATCCTCTCGAATACGCACCTTGTTGAAGAGCCAGAGTAGCCCGCCAGAAAGGTACAAACCGGTACACGATTCGCTTTGTTGACAACGTACAATGGCACCTTTCATGAACAGTTTACAAAACAAAGGCCATTAGCAAGAGTTATCTTTCGACAGGACGCATCAAGTGACCCCAAAGAGGACTTCCTTTGAACGACAAAAGTAAACGAAAGCCTATTTACTTAAAGGAAACAAGCCACTCACAAAGTTGCTGAAAACTCTTCGGGTTTCGCCCTCCTTGGGGCTCATCAAGTAGGCGCATCATAAACGAGGGTTTCACTCGAGTTTCCCATGAAAACCAAATCGGTTTGCAAATGAGTGTATTGTCGATAAAACAAGTCCTGTTAGATCCACAATCAACGTGTAATTTCAGTTCACATGTTTTAGCCTACATTGCTATTGAAAATCTTTCTCCTTTAGATTCTCTTGGAACCTGATGTTGTAACGTGGGTGGCTGTCCAATTGATTATGCCTAAGCTGAGCCTGCCAGACTGAGCGATAAGGAGAAGAAAAATAAAGCGGGACGGGGCTGTATTGCCAAGTCAGGTCAAGCACACAGAAAGGGGGATAGCTCAGTGGTTAGAGCGCAAATTTACTGACCTGAAGGTCTGTGGTTCGAACACAACCTCTGCCATTAGACTTCCCCTGTCTGGGCTTGAGTAACCTGGCAGTATCCCAGCCTTCGTGCTTCCTTCGGGTTGCATGGCAGCTAGGCCCCGAATGGATGCCACAGTTGATCGACTGACTGATGGACAAATGGTGAACTATGGTCGTTCGCTTGTCCAGTTTGTCCAGCCAATAGTGACGTTCCTGCAGTGAACAATTTCACACCCACTCCGCTGGTCATGTGGTGCTACCCGGAACGTGTGGTAACGGATGGTGACCTCGGAGAAACTCTGTCCCCTGCACATGTGCCTTTTCCATGTCTTGAGGAATCCTGACATTTGGCTTGTCGGCTCTGGGACTCAATGCTCTTCTGGATAAGTTTAGGCTCCATTGAACACAGTGAAGTATATGATCGTATCGAATAACCAACTTTTCTGCCCTCTTTCGTTAAATGCTTTAAATTAGCAGACCTTATCTTTCACGTTTGGACAATACCTTTTGATTGCTTTTAATTTCCTATTGGGACGCAATTTCTTCGTCCGTCTATGGGTTGACAGCATTTTAAGCAAGAAGTACAAATCCTTACAGCCTCGCGTGATTGCGGCAGTGCTCACTCTTCACCTCAGCTCCTTTTGCGATCAAAAACCATGGCATCTTGCTTAAAGCCTTCTGCATCGAGGTGCTATCGATTTCTTATATAGTTAGCACTGTCCCTAATACCCCAGCTCTTGGCCTGGGATGACTCTTTTAGAGTACGGTTGAGAGACTTCATTGTGGCATTGACAAAGTGATGCTAAGCCATGTATCAAGTATATTTTCCGTACAAAGGACAGTCAAACTCTGCTTCGGAATCGCGGGCCACTTTCGGGGACCATTTCTTCCGAAGATAAGTACATGAGTCACTTTATGGTCACAGTATCTGTGGTGACATCACACTCGTCCACCTATGCACATACGATCAAGTATTTAGGAACTTGGTTTCTTGTACGTGTATGTATATGTATATCAAAGAAAATCTTAGCCCCGGGTTCAAGAGAGTGGAGGATTTCTTGGCGCATCCTCAACGGATATAAACAAACACTAATCAGTAGGGATGAACATCACTCACACACAGGCACGTGACCTATAGCCTGCGTATCATCGATTGTCTGCCTGACACCATTGTGATTGGTTTATCCTCATCATCGACAATCCATTCAACTAGCCGCTGGTCGCGGCCGCATGGCCAGGCTTGCAAGTTCTAATCCGTATTTCAGACAAGCTTAGTGATACGAAATCAGTACTTACTTTAATACCGGACGTAGGTGTAAATAGCATGGTTGATTCATAGAAAAAAGGCTTTGAGTGAAGAGATGAGTGTGTCATTCTTCTGCGCATTCCAGCACGGGCTGAATCCTTTTTTGTAACCTGTTGAGTAGTTTTACCCTACAGTCGAAATAGATTATTGACATTCACGCAACTGCTCATGAATTCGGGGTGGAATGGCGCCTAGATGAAAGTCAGAATCATTTTTTAAAACACTCCAGACAGTGCTCATCAAAGAAGGAAAATACAATAGGCATCCTGCCGTTTACAACTCTTACGGAATTCCCAGTCACTCCACGTATGCGGATGTTAGGGTTCTTAGGCGGTCGAAAAAGTTCAGTGGTGTGTGTAATTTGGAAGGAGGCACAAAAATGACTGGTATTTACTAATGTGAGTAGCTGTGGACAGTCCAGGCATACGCCAACTGTATCTTGGGGATTCGAATACCGTAGCCGCAAGCTGGCACTCTTTGAGATTAAGTGAAGCCACTCAAGCGACACAGTAAACCGTGGCGGTATCTCTCATGATCATCTGTAGAATTATGGAACACACGAGCGCCATGCACCGGCCCAAGACTGTCCATTCTACCAAGCGGCTGGTACACTACTCAGACCCAAGTGAGGCACTTCTGCAAGGTACAAGCCATCTCTAGAGTGTTGAGAGAGCAGATAAGGGCTGTAATCAGGTTCCAGATAGTGTGAAAGCAGACGTTTGGTGGCAACTATTTGAGCAGTCGATTGGTTGCAGAAACAGACAAAAGTTTATTTGACCAGGGACCAATTCCAATCAAAGTGATACTTGTATAGACGCAACACACTACTCATAAAGTTGCTGAAATCTCAAAGTACTACTTGTTCACTATTAATCTCAAAAATTGCTACGCACCTGTCAGAATGAGGAAGTTTGTGCCTCGCTTCATCCAGATGTGAGACTTGGTTTTCCGTACGTGTCAATGCATCCGGACGATTTCGAAAATATCTCTCCCAAGACATGTCGTGAATTAGCATAAAACGGGAGTAAGACATCAATGCACAACAAGCCTCATAGTCTTCCACGGGTTCTGACTACCACACAAACACGAAGTGGAGTTATATAAGGCATCCCCTGGACGTATACGTGGAGAGAATGCGACGTTGGCTTTAGCTGTGATCACTTTTGGTGATCTATGTTACTTGCGTGCAAATTTTAGTTCACAAGACGGATTCGAAGAAAAGAACTTGCGGATTTACGATAGCAATGCATCTAGTATATTTTTGTATCTCGGACGTTCAAAAGTCATTTTAGCCTGAAAACAAGCATGCATCAGTATGAGGAATTAATTGAATGGGGACTATTCAAATAATTATGCCAACGCAGTCACCTTACTCACGTCAAAGCTGGAAAATTAAAAAGTCCTGTCCTCGTCTTCAAATTGATCGATTCCAAGAACGGCATATGGAACGGATGGTACGCTCGTTTTGTAATACTAAGTAAGAATACTAGTGTGATGCAGCCCCCGGCTAGTCCGGTTCCAGATCTAGGTCGTCCAGACATGAGGCAAATAAACTAGCAAACGTAGGGAGAACCAAACGGGCAAAAGGTCTGTCAGGACAAGATTGGTTGTAAACAAGATTCCAAGGTGTGCCGAAAAATGAGGGTTTCCCATCACCCAAGAATAACGTGCTTCTGCTTTCTGCGTTCAGATGGAATGCTTCTTGAAAGCTAAAAATGGGGCGTTGTTGTGGACCACAGTCTCCTTAGTGCCTTCTTATTACCATGAACCCCGGTCTGGATAGCCGACTGATACCCTGGTGCGCTCTGCGAAAGTCAATAAACGTACGAACCGGCTGATCTATTGATCACTATCGCGGATAAGCGGTCCAAAAAACAACTCATCTGTCAAGGGCGAGTGAAGAGCAACCAATGAAAGCTGTCTCCATTGGCTGTTATGGTGTCCCGTTACTTTCGGAGTTGGCCCACCTAATAGGCGTCATCTCAGAAGAGGACTTTTGACAATCCTTCTGTGTTGCGAACCCAAGAATCAAGTTTGACTGCTCTTGAAGGTTTCGTTTGGACTCTGAGTAAAAAGTGAATCATCCGTCGGTTTGGGCAGCAGACTGTGCAAGTTCTCCAAAGAGGCACTTATTCGAGATAATAACGGAAATCATCAAGAAGGTAAGAATGGAGCCACATGTATCAGCTTTAATCGAAAAGCCATTGCTGGGCTGAGAATAAAAATGCGTCAAAGAAGGATGCTGAGTAGGTCTATGTTGTTCGCCCAAAAGATAACAAAAGTTAGTCGTTCGGAATGCCATTGAAGCGTAACACAACCACGAACAACTAGGGCAGATATGATCTAAACCAGATGTGAATCAGAATATAAGGCTGGCAGAAACCCAGAGACTGTACATACCTGATGAGTTCGAACAGTGCGAAACCCGTCGTGGCCTGTCAAGGAGATTTTAGCGACCTTGTAAGTAGTGTGTTGCATTCTAGACCGACTGCCCCTTTAACTAATGGACCGTGTTAGAGAAAATCGCGCAGGTAGGCACACTTCAAGAATATTTACCATGGTTTCTATGTGCTACGCACATTTCCTCGATTTCTCGATCTGAGCTTCACGTGCTATTCACCGAATTTCATTATACAATGTCGAAATATGAGTCGGAATTTCGGCAACACCTTTCCTTGAATGCGTGTCTGAGACCATCTGCCAACCATGCCATTTTCGATTCTATTTGCATATTAACCTCAATAGCCGAACAAAAATTTAAATCGAACAGGTAGTTATTTTAGCCGATCGTTGCCATGGTTGAGACGATAAACTTTGCTCCAATGCATACGTTTAGTGACAGAGCAGGGAAAAGCTGTTTTCCAATTCTCGCAGCAGACGCACGCTATCCACCCAACTCGATTGCCCGGCTAGTGCGTTTGATTGGTGAGTGTATGCGGATGATCGATATGGGGACTAATACGTCTTTGACCTAGTTTTCTAATTCTGATATCGGGGAAATTCGAATATTGGATACTGGGTAACTTCTGAGTATTTCAACTGTTCGGAATCTTCATGGGAAGTCAACTTTTAATTTGATTTAATTTAATCTGGGACGTTCCAGCATGTGGTTGAACGCAGCCATTAAGCTGCACATAGCGTGATTAGAGTGTGAGAGCTAATCAAGCACTGACCAGAATATCGCGGGTTTGAAGCTACCAGATTTTCATGAGATGCGAACAGCTGCTGATTTCCAACAAGCATGAGCTGTACAGTTTCGATTCTATTTGCATATTAACCTCAATAGCCGAACAAAAATTTAAATCGAACAGGTAGTTATTTTAGCCGATCGTTGCCATGGTTGAGACGATAAACTTTGCTCCAATGCATACGTTTAGTGACAGAGCAGGGAAAAGCTGTTTTCCAATTCTCGCAGCAGACGCACGCTATCCACCCAACTCGATTGCCCGGCTAGTGCGTTTGATTGGTGAGTGTATGCGGATGATCGATATGGGGACTAATACGTCTTTGACCTAGTTTTCTAATTCTGATATCGGGGAAATTCGAATATTGGATACTGGGTAACTTCTGAGTATTTCAACTGTTCGGAATCTTCATGGAAAGTCAACTTTTAATTTGATTTAATTTAATCTGGGACGTTCCAGCATGTGGTTGAACGCAGCCATTAAGCTGCACATAGCGTGATTAGAGTGTGAGAGCTAATCAAGCACTGACCAGAATATCGCGGGTTTGAAGCTACCAGATTTTCATGAGATGCGAACAGCTGCTGATTTCCAACAAGCATGAAACAGCTGTACAGTTTTTTTTCGGTTTTTTGACATAGATCAGTTTCACTGACTGGATGAGGGCTCAAATGAAAGATACGGAATCACTTTACGCTTGGTTTCTCAACTTTTCAGATAGAATCTTCATTTAAAAAAAAATAAAAATCCTTCTTTATAGCTACGACTAAGAATCAGCTTCGTGTGGTGGCGAAAATCAACAAATCCCTACATAATAAACACAAACAGAACCACACAAAGACCAGTCACATTTATCACTCTTAGGATGATGTCTTCACTGCCACACCTCATTATGGCAGCTTTTTTGTACCTATCCGGGACCGAAAAGAATTCAAAATACCATTCGTCCTTACAGTTGCAGACAGAAAGCTCATCCGCAAAGTGCTTTGACGTGAATGACAACTAACTGGTTGAGTAGACCTGGCGTGTGTCGACAAGATGAGCAAATACTACTTGCACGAATTGAGGAACCAAGGAAGGATTAAGAACAAAATATTCCAGTCCTCTCATTGAAATTTTAGATTACGTTTAACATTGTATTTCTTGTTTTGAATTCAAGGGTAGCGTTGAATTAGGCTGACCGCATTTCGAGAGGCTTGGCAGTCCTCCACACTCCGTCTAACGCCACAGGATTCTCATCGTCCAGATTTGTCACTCAAACACTGAAGTATGCTTTCTGACAACCGGTCAAATTCTTGGCCCGTCTCCTCCTCTTCATGGGAATACCGGAATTCACACTCTCTAGGGCAACAATCTCTTTGTCATAAGAGTCGTAATGGAGATCTTGCATGGGGCGCGGCTGAGCTGAGCGTACACGTGTCCACAAGAAGCCGGTGCAGGTAAACCAGGTTCAAAAGAGTTTTTAGGCTCACTACTACACAGAGAATCTTCGTCTAATCAGACGCGAATAGGCATTTCACGACCCTATCGGATCCGCTTACCTTGAGAAAAAAACTACCAATGAGCTTCGTTTTGAAGTGAGACTTCTGGCTCGACTATTGGTTCGTTGATTCAACCAATCGTCATGGTGCATAGACTTCGAGTCGCCTAGTTCGGGGAGTATATAGCCTTTTCGGAGAATCTACGGTCATTGCGCTCGATTTGGATCTGAATTAAAGCCGAGCAACCGGTCTACTAACACTGAACAAAGAGCTTTCCCCAAGGAATGCTTGGCATCTTTATTCTCAACATCCTGCATCACCAAACGGTATCCGGTTCAGTGTAAGTTGAAGGAAGTCCTGTTTGACATAAATTCGAAACAGCGTTCCATCCGACCATCAAGGCCAACATGTCATCGTTCGGAGAAATAATTCTCTCTACTTTACCGTGCCACTTTACAACCGTCGGTATGTAAGTTGATCTTGTCTCCAATATTTTCAAATGCAAAAGAATATTTATTTGGCCCAAGTCGGCCTTGGAACAGATCCGCAAACGTTCCTACTACTACCAGACACCGGATCCAGCGTGATTTGGGTTGCATCCAAGGGAAATCAACAGGAAGAATCGGGTTTCGACAAAGTGTATGACGCAGAATTGTCATCAACACACAAAACAACTGGTACTGACTTTTCAGAGAAATACACAAAAGGCAAAGTCAGTGGACTACTGAGCAAGGATAATCTGCTGGTAGAACAAACTGATAAACTGATGTCTATACGTTCAGATTGGAGGTATGCTGCTACCGGGCTTTTTGTTTGGCGAAACCAACCGATCCGAAGGCTGGGGTAACAAGGAATCATTTCACGGCATAATTGGACTGCAGCACACCAGCGACAATCTAAAATTTCCGCAAACGTTTTTGGACACATTGCTAGAAAACGGAATGATAGATCGTCCAATTTTTTCTTTAAATTACTGCAGGTAAGTTTGCCTAGCGTGTACTTTATCTTATGTAAGTTTTGATGGTAAACCGTTCCTGTTTGTGGCGTAAAATTTTGTGTGTTTCTGTAAGTATCACATCAGTTCAAGATGTGGTTGGATGGGTCGGTTTTGTGGCACTTGTTGGATACTCCAGAGGCGGTCAAATAATGACTTGGCAGCGAGTATGAAAGCCCACTAACAGCAAACTCAGCTGCGCTGTTCACTGTGGTCTTTCTGGATGGGGACCCCGATACGGGCCACATCACCGGCTAGATACATTGTCAGACATGGCCCAGTCGTGCCCTCAATGGCGAACGTGCATCCAAGCTATTGCCTTCAATGCATAGCTCCTTTTCCAACCACCACCCCACTTGACAACTCACTGACAGTGCTGGATTTATGCACCAATTTATCATTTCCCGCCTGCCCCGAAACCTCCCCCCCCCCCAAATCATCGATGAACGAAACTGCGGCAGTTACAACCACTGTACTACGATTACGCGATTATTACAACTGACATTGATGATGATGACAACTCCTAGGGACCAAGACAAACGTCTTGTAGTCGCACGAGCGTGGTACCACCAACCGAGCGCGCATGGTCTTCTAACACCGTTCCGTGCACTACCAAAGCTCAAAGTCAGAAATCCGGCTGCCAACAGAGGCCTGCAAATTTTTAGTGCTATATAACCACGCAAAGTAAAACATTCATTCCTCCTTTACTGAGTAACATGGACCAACACTTATACGGGACGCCGCTGTTGAGGTTCCACGACAGGTTGCAACGTTATTTCGCCAAGAATTTACACCCTGGAATGCAGAACAACTCGTTCAAGTAATACATATAATTGATCAGTGGAAAACGATTCATTCAAATGCAAACTATTGTCGTTGCGCAACCGTGGGGCTTGGGCCTGTTAGACGGAGAATCAGGTTTTGAGTCGCGATCCGCAGATTCTTACACAAGAAGTCTTAAATCTGTTCTATCCAGGTAGCAAAAGCTTCCGTCACGTAGAACCATTGGATTGGGCTCCTCTGTGAAGCATTTTGGAAATTGAGGCGAGCTGATTTCTGGTCAAAATGTGACCAGCTGATGTGACTTGAGGGTGAGTGGGACTACATGCTGTTTAGACACGAAGTAATTAATCAGCTGATCAGTCACGTGAGACGCAACGGTTAAGGTTTCAAGCTCCTAAAGGGCGGATCAATGGTTTAGATCTCCCCGGATTTTCGTGCTGATGAAGCTCAATACTTCGCAGGTTTTCAACATAGACCTACTTTGATTGGAGAGCAAAGTCTCATTTGAAGACTCCTTATATTATCGACGATTTCCCGTAGGCCTGTACCCTATTGTATTCATCACCACACGGCCTACTCTATCTAAGCTGTTGATGAGATAGTAGATGATACTTCCGTAAGGGCACTCGATTGCGGGTGGAAGTATGCCAAAAAGCAAACAAACCAGTCGTATCTGAGTAGCTCGTAGTCTACATTAAGTTCTAATTCAATACCGATTCGAAGCAATTGGATGCGGACTCGCCGCAATCAGCAGTTGCCTACTACGTTACGCGAACATTTGCGGCTAATAGCTGAAGACACTCAATGTCTTCCGATTATAGAGGCGTCAAGCCTATGCAGTGCACATTGAAAGACTGCACTCTGATAACCTCATTAAAATTGTTTTTGGTATAAATCAACATTTACTGCATCCACCGTTGACCATCATCATACCATTCTTTGGCGTGCTGCTTGCACCTTCAAAGTGCAAAGTCATGCTTCAGAACGTGCCATCTGCGAACATATCCCTTACAATTCAAGGAGAATCACTGGAGATTCTAAGAAACATCACATACTTCGGTAGTTGTGTTAACTCTGACGGAAGCGTCTCTGATGAAGACAGTGCGAGGATCTCAGACTCAAATCACGTTTGCCAATTTGCGTCCCTTGTGGCGTCAAAAAGGCATATCACTGGATCTTAAGGGTCGTGTGTACCAGGCTACATTAAGGACTGTGTTGTTGTATGGGTGCGAGACATGGCCTCTTCGGGTAGATGATGTGAGGCGTCTTCAGGTTTTTGACCACCGATGCCTCAGAATCGTGGCTGGTTTCGGATGGCGTCAGCGTATTAGTAACGAAGTGATCATAAAGCGGGTATTTGGTTGTGCTGCAGGCACCACAACCCGATAAAACATCCAGCATCATCGACT
>NW_008752055.1:83945-109716 GCF_000715545.1 Opisthorchis viverrini | reverse complement strand
TGAAGCATCAGTGCTAACACTGATGTGGCTGTCTTTGATGATGATGATGATGATGATGACTTTAATTTATAGCGGAATTTGCTCTACCCGGCTTTAAAACCACCCCCTTGAATAAACACACGTGACTCACGTGAACCCTAGGTCATAGTTCTTCGGTGCCACGTGATACTGTCGATTTGGTATCTTGAGCGGAAGACAATAGCCGCTGTCTACTAATGTGGTCGACCCCATTTCGGAACTCGGTACCCAAATCGGCAATCAAACATGAACCATGTACTTGACGATCTAATGGCGTGGGGCTTTCTCCAGCCAAGTTGAAGAACCTCTCATGTTACATCAATGTTAAATAGCCCGAAGCAGCAGTCTACCGGTTTTTGTACTAGGTGAAAGTGTATTACTCATTCGCGCAACATCCTGTTGTAAACCTTCCGCTCACCTGTGAGAATGGTATTGCAACCAAGCAAACTCGCTCGTCTGACTTGAACGTTACCATCCATAGGGTACGAGGAATGCTCATTGGGGCGATCGGCTAAGAATGAGTGCATATGTACTGGGTTCATGACAAGCTGTTGAGCTCACTACAAAATGTACGCCAGTACTGCAAATGGACATCGCTCTGAGATGACTAATTTCGCTGGATTTTTGGAGAGAAAAGGCCAAATAAGACAGGGGTAGTCACGGTTCTTAGGAGTTCAATACAACTTTGATAATGGGTGAATCAATCGGATCGCTAGAGCGCGTCTTTTGAACCTGTTTATGCTTTCTCCCGGAAGAAAGGTATAAATTCATTCAATCTGAACAATCTAACAATGAGAATCTCTGACGCGGCTAAAGTTCGTATAAATGAGGCTGGTGTATGTTTGATGCTCAGCTTCAGCGGGGTAATTTCTATTCAAGACGTTTACGAATGATACACATTTAGTAAACCTTGCTTAACGAGATTACTTCAAATTTTTTTCACAGGAAACCGGGTAGTGACGGCGAACTCACGTTTGGCCTTGTCACAGACCACCAATTCCAGGGCAACATGGTATTTATGGATGTGACAGCTAAGTATGCATGGCAATTCGTCATACCCAGGTAATTTTCTCTCTTCCCCATCACACTTTAGATACTAGAGTTATGACAAACTCTTGTGTTTTACACTGTGATTGGCTATTTATCGAGTTTTGGCTCCGTATCTGCTTACGAGTGAAGCATGAGTGTTGAACACCGATGTCATGCTGTCGATGTTGATGATGATGATGATGAGATTCACAGGAGACCAATCAAACTACACGACGACCGTTTCCAGAACTAGCAGATATTGTTTAGAAGCTATATAATCACAGGCAGAAGAGGACGAATTCACTCACTCAATCCTGCACTGACGATGTCACCTGGATTGGTGATGAAACGTTTGCAATCCAACTGCCAAGCTCGGCGAACAGACCAACAACCAAACAGCGCACCCGAGCTACCTACATTCCACAAACATTGCTAAGACCTTGAATGTTTGCTTGACGGTTTTTCTTGGTGGAAACGTGATCGAAAGGACTCGTATCGTACGCTTCCTACAGAGAGGTAGCGTAGTCTAATATTTTGGTCGTCTGCACAGCAGAAAGCTAAACAGCACTGCTGTGAGAAAATTTCATTCATAGGAAATTCGATTGTCAAAATGAATTATTGCTTACAACTTGTAAACTGTTGCTGACGATGGCTCAAGTGATTAGACCGCGAATCTACTGGCCGAAAAGTTCGTGGTTCGAACCCAACCTCTGCCTCTCGACTTCCCCTGTCTAGGCTTGGGCAACCTGGCAGTATCCCAGCCCTCCTGCTTTCTTCGGGTGGCATGGCAGTTAGGCAACGGAGGGGTGTCACAGCTGAACAATTTTTTTCAAACACAAAGAAACAGCACGCTCTTCTAGCGTGTTTGCCGTGTGGCACGCCCACGGCTGGGCTCTAGAAGACCGGAAGTTGATTCCAGCGCTTCCCCATCTGATTTGTACACCTCAGAATGCTTGCACTGCCATGGTAGAAGAACCGTCCAAGTGAGGGGGGTCTGAGAGTGGGTGTGTAAATACTAATAAGAGGAGAATTTATCAAAATACATCAATCTTGTGTACAAACGGAAACCCTTCTGGAGTTGTTTTAATTTATCAGTAGGTGGTGTGAATGAAATATTGTGGCAAACCATACTGTGTGTGAATTTATGGCCAAACAGTCGGAAAAATCAGTTTGAGGTGCTTTGTTGACTTGGAGGCAAGCACAACCCTCTGCCGATAAATCGGGATCATTGGTAGGGAGTAACCCTACTTCGCTGATTCCCCTTGAAGAGAATAATCGCTAATTTGGAAACCGCGTTTTCCTTCCATTTTGATTCTGAGGTTTGCTTACCCCGAGGTGGTTTGCTATGAGGAAGAATTTTATGTCTCAAACTTCACCTCCCTGAAGGAGCACTTTTTCTTTTGATAAAAGCAGTTACTCAATGAGATAACTGCTTTGATAAATCTCCGTTTTGTGATTGCTACTGATGTAACGGGATCTTCATCCTTATCCTGGTCATGGGACCAAACGAAAGGAAGAAGGCCTTCACTGCGGAGCTATTTATTAGAAAATGCCAACTGACCCGTTACAGACTATTGGACAGAGAAAAAACTCTCATTTGCCTCTTGCTTAAAAAAACTGGACATCCATCTTCTCCTGAACGCGTCTTCTTAAACTTTCCTGAATATTCACTGAGTCGAACCATTCACTGCTCAAATCCAGGCAACTGCTACAAAGCGACTTCATAAATTCCGCAACAGATCTCCCTTTTCAAGAGACGCAAAGCGAATTTACAAGAAGAAAACATACTACTCGCATGCCGCCCCAGCAATAGTATCACCGTTACCCTGATAGATATAGGACGTGTTCAGCGTATACTGTTTACTGGATTCCGTGAAAACCACTGGCGCTGGTTGTGTGGGGCATCATTAAGCCCACAGGTCCTCCCCAATTTTCTTCACTCTGATTTCATTCGAATTTTCAGCATAATTCACTCGATGCAGCCGTTCACTGAATTTACTACTAAGTGCAAATTTTTGCGTGCTGGGATGGTGCGAGGCGCGATTGAGGACAGTTTAAACTAAGCGCGAGAATTCAATGCATTTCAAGACAGGTGGCACGCTTTGTTATCTGCCACAAAACGTCAATGCTTCTGCATAGTGTTTACTTTAAATTCTTGCCGAATATTGAAGGTTGTTTTCTCTCTGGCCGTTCTACGATTTCTAAACGGCTGCTTAAGTCACGTACGCGTACTTTCATTGTGATACACACACGTCATCAAGACAGACCACACCGGACTTTTGTCATTCTGCATATCGCATTCTCCCTTCAGTGTTTCCAAAAGGTGAGATAATCCACCCAGTTGAGTCTGTTTTGTTATGCCAGAGGGTGTTCATCGTCTTTAGGTGTTTTCGTCGTGGAGGACTTGAGAACAGTTAGCGGACAACACCGTCTATTAAATGGCAACCGAAAGATTTGTTTCACATTTGATGTAATACTGTTCTGATTCGTGTGGCCGTCAGGTCTTAGGCTTAGTTTGAAATAGTCCAATAATGCTCGTGGTGCACCACTCTCAGAGATCAATCAAGATCCAGTTCATTAGACATTTCGCTGCAGTCCATTCCTTCTACCACTGGCACCCTGTAAGTTAACATGGATCCACAAGCTACCCATTAGTGGAATCAGGAGGCCCATGCTTTTCTAAAGTCAACAACCTAGCCCATCAGAACGTGGCAGTCCGCGCCAAGAACATCAGCGATTTAACCAATGAACCTTGCATTTTCCAAGCCTAACTCGGTTAGAGTTTTTTTACTAAGAATTAGATGGCCTTGATAGTGTTTTGCATTAACCCAGCACTCGAAATTCTCGACTGAGTGCTCCGTTGCGACCAAATCGCAACCACTCGAACCTAGAATGATGTTTTGGACAATAGCGAAAGAAATAAAGAAAAATCCCGCAGCTGAAGGGCTATCTAGTTAGAACTGAATCGATATATTGGGGTGACCCGGACTATCCCACTTGCAAAACTTTTTTTAATCAGTCTACGGATAACGATGGGTTTCACGCAACAATTGGAATACTATGTCCTTCTTAAATTCACATGATGTGAATGGGAAACTCAAGGGCAGCCCTCATTTGAAGACTGTAATAAACAAGTGGTCCACCCGGGGTTCGGTTAAGTCTTTTGTTGAAAGCCAACTGGTGCGCGAAAAAGAGTATTTAGCATATTCCGTACAACTTGGGTTCAACTGGAAAGTAAGACTGACTAAAACTCGGCGACTGCGCGCCAACCTGATGAGTCCCAGGAAGAATGACATAGTTGGTGTGCTGTCGAAGTATTTTCAGTAGCTGTATAAGTAGTGCCATGCCAAGAATGTTATTTCCTTTATATTCTGAATCTACCTAATCAAGTTCATCAGAGCTTTGTTTGTCCCATTCCCACCTCCTCCATACATGACAACCCTCGGGGCCTATTACCCCGCCGAGGCTTAGTGTACCCATCAGTAATCCAGGAAAGACGCCCTCCTGTGCGTCCTTCCATGCTACCAGTCAATTTTGTTGCTCAAGCCATCCCTACCAGTCTGTACCACAACGGAACTGGAAACTTTCACTGCTCATTCTTCAAAATCCTCTGTGTTCCCCTTCGTGTGAACCCATCGTTTGGCTGAATTTTAAATGTAGATATCTACGAGCCAGTTTAAATGAACTGTCCTTTTGTATCGACACATTAACGGTCGCCATTTGAGCTCCCAAGTATTCGATTCCTATAAAATGATAGTTTACAGTGAACAATGGGAATCTGATAACTGGTGACTGGTCAAAACGTTTCACCCAAGTTTTCATCGACTCTATTGGAGGATTCTCTCAGGTAGCATCAACCGGTGTCCTCCATTCCAGATCGAAGCCGTAGTATTCACTGAGCAACATGAGAAGCTCTCGTAGTTGTTCTCTCCAATTGCACTGGACACTTTAAAATTGCTTGTAACTTTGGATGAAAGTACGTCGTGACTGTTGAATGCCTTACCGTTTGAGCACGTAGTTTGTTGAATGCTCGACAACTTGACTGAAAAACAAGAACGGCCACTACAGACTGCATGGAGCTTTCCACAACATGGTATATTAGGCAGATCCATTTGAACAAACCAACTGGGAAACTCAGAACGACTGGAAACAGTATGCCATCAGTTATTTGCGCGCAAAAGAAATGGTTCATTCGTTTTGTCTTCCTTCGTCACTGCCCCACTGAGTCACACGCTTGGGAATGCAACAAGAGTTACTTGAGTTTGCCTAGCATACGACATATCTCAGTCTCCAGCAAAACCAAATTGGTTTGCGAATGAGTGTATTTTGCTAATTTTGTGCAATTTGGGTGCAAGCAGAACATAAGGCTGACTGAACCCCTACCTGATGAGCCCTAAGAATGGCGAAACCGGTTGTGGGCTTTCAAAGAGTTTTCAGCAACCTTATGAGTAGCGTATTACCTCAGGATATATTTCGGTAGTTAAATCAGCTCTGATCTGAAAAAAATCTGAGAGTTAGCGCATGAGTCTTGGTAGATTTTTTTCATGACCACTAATTTGCACCACCGCTGTCCTTTTGGCTAGCTTGTTCTGGTTGGTAATGTAGTGGTCTCGAGACAAAGCCACTGAGAGCGGTGAATATCATTTATTGTAAGCTCATTAACCATCTGTGTTTTACAATCGCATTCAGGTTGCACTCTACTGGATCATAATTCATGGTGGTACTGGACATTTTCAGTTTTCGTTTGACGCGACTTGGATGCTGTGTCCCATGCCTCCCTGCAATAGCGTGGTGGCTACTGGAACAATTTAACTTACATGAGAAGGGTGCCTCTTTCGGTTCTACTTAAAGGCATTTTCAGCTAACGCTGGCTTTTGGAGGAATATAGGCGTCATACGAATGACACTTGTGTAAAGTTATTTTCCACTTCGCTTCTCATTTGTTTCAATTTGAAGACAAAACAAAGTAGATATACACGATTGTCCGCACTACAGCATCGAGGTTAATTTTGGTGGTGATGTTCATTGTGAGCAAGATAGTGAGAAAATTATGACGATGAAGGTGCTGAATCTCATTGGGGTTATGGCTTCAGGGAATTCCTCTTCCATATCATCAAATGGCTCAAGTTGACTCAGTTCGTCTTGTTGTTATTGTGATCACCATCATCCACGTGATATGTCTCACCTGGTTGCTCACTAGAGCGTCACGGGTCCATAAGATTTCGTTTTCGTAATTAAAATAGTACTAACAAATATCTATACTTTACTACTTGTTATCTACCTGTCTGTAACTTGATGATTCTCCTTGCAGATTGATTCACTGAGTCCCCAGCGTGTGCTGAGAACGTCGATTAAAAACATTTTTATTTATTCGGCCGTACACCTGACAGACAAGCATTTTCTCCCTTCCTCCCGTTAGAATCATGCTTGGAGATGAGGCTCTGTGCTCTAACTGTCCGGTCGTGGTGGACAGTGGACAAAGCTTGAACAGCGCTCCGGAAGCGCAAATCCGCCAGATCAACGGTCAATTTCTGTTTGCACGGGAAGATGAAGGATTATTCTATCTAAACTGCGCGAACAAATGCAAGGGTCGCCCAATTACACTTGTTTTTTCTGAAGATGCACAGTTTGCACTGGACAATTATTTCCTGGAGGTAAAACTTCCCGTTTTAATTTAAGAATCACTGAGGTACTACTGTTGATATTAGTAGTAGTATTATTACCACTAGGTTTATAGTTAGAACAACTAATAATTTTGGGACATCTTGATATCTAGCTCGTGTACTATAGGAGGAACCCGGATGCTCGACTTCCAGAAGTAGAGTTCCCATTGTTTACGTGAAGAATCTGCGTGCTCCCGACGGGAGCAATTTCTCCGAAGCGGATTTCGTCCCGCTGACCATGAATAAGTCCGGAACAGTCGGCGATGTATTCAGGTATTCAGCTTCATCCTGCGTGCATTCCTGACCTTATTCCGTTTTCGATTGTCGTCGTTGCGTGTCATTCGGGGGGAATGTTCTGGTACCTTCCTCAGTGTAATTTTGCGAAACCAGATGAGTTAACCGTGGCAACGGACGACGTTCATTCGCAAATCAAGTTGGTATTAATGGGCGAACCATTTGATGGCGAAGAGAATCGTGGACTGCGCCTAACTGATGAGCCGCAAAAGGGCGAAAACGGGTGTGTGTTGTGAACGAATTTTCAATAACCTTATTGGTAGCGCTTCGTCACGAAAACCACACTGCGATATCTTCAGGTGAAACATGAGGCAGCCTTTGTGGAACACATTTAGTTGAAGAATATCATTATTGAAAAATCTAGCTGAGTCTGAAGTTAGAACCAGATCTATACTTTACTACTTGTTATCTACCTGTCTGTAACTTGATGATTCTCCTTGCAGATTGATTCACTGAGTCCCCAGCGTGTGCTGAGAACGTCGATTAAAAACATTTTTATTTATTCGGCCGTACACCTGACAGACAAGCATTTTCTCCCTTCCTCCCGTTAGAATCATGCTTGGAGATGAGGCTCTGTGCTCTAACTGTCCGGTCGTGGTGGACAGTGGACAAAGCTTGAACAGCGCTCCGGAAGCGCAAATCCGCCAGATCAACGGTCAATTTCTGTTTGCACGGGAAGATGAAGGATTATTCTATCTAAACTGCGCGAACAAATGCAAGGGTCGCCCAATTACACTTGTTTTTTCTGAAGATGCACAGTTTGCACTGGACAATTATTTCCTGGAGGTAAAACTTCCCGTTTTAATTTAAGAATCACTGAGGTACTACTGTTGATATTAGTAGTAGTATTATTACCACTAGGTTTATAGTTAGAACAACTAATAATTTTGGGACATCTTGATATCTAGCTCGTGTACTATAGGAGGAACCCGGATGCTCGACTTCCAGAAGTAGAGTTCCCATTGTTTACGTGAAGAATCTGCGTGCTCCCGACGGGAGCAATTTCTCCGAAGCGGATTTCGTCCCGCTGACCATGAATAAGTCCGGAACAGTCGGCGATGTATTCAGGTATTCAGCTTCATCCTGCGTGCATTCCTGACCTTATTCCGTTTTCGATTGTCGTCGTTGCGTGTCATTCGGGGGGAATGTTCTGGTACCTTCCTCAGTGTAATTTTGCGAAACCAGATGAGTTAACCGTGGCAACGGACGACGTTCATTCGCAAATCAAGTTGGTATTAATGGGCGAACCATTTGATGGCGAAGAGAATCGTGGACTGCGCCTAACTGATGAGCCGCAAAAGGGCGAAAACGGGTGTGTGTTGTGAACGAATTTTCAATAACCTTATTGGTAGCGCTTCGTCACGAAAACCACACTGCGATATCTTCAGGTGAAACATGAGGCAGCCTTTGTGGAACACATTTAGTTGAAGAATATCATTATTGAAAAATCTAGCTGAGTCTGAAGTTAGAACCAGATTGGTGTGCAAATGAATGTATTTCGCGAATGTCACAAAGTTTGGGTTGAAGGATCACATAAAGTTGACGGAAACTCAAAGATTACACCTTGTTGATGAGTCTCAAGGTGAACGAAACCAGTGATTGACTGTCGAGGAGTTTTGAGCAGTGTTCCATCAAGAGAACTCGCATTTCAGTATTGGTCTGTACAGAATATTCTATTGTACGGAATCAAGTTACACTAGGCTCGTGATTGTACAACATTTTTAATGTCATCTCTTGGGGCGCCTGAGCTATCAATCAGATAGATTGTCGGCACCTGACATACCCTCGATATAGTGGTCGATGTTCTCATGGATCCCCATAAGATTTGGCCAAAAATTCCTATTGAAACCCCACCTTCCTTTCCAACCTCCGTTCATAGATCACACACGCTTCAGGTGTCATTTTTCTCGGTCTGAAAAGAATACCTAATATTCGTACCGATCATAGCCTGCACGACACAACGTTCCTCAGCTTTGGGCTTGTTGCTATGTTGAACAACAGACTGTTTTTAGTCTTGATTTGTTTAAAACCTTATGTCCGCAGTCCACTTCACTCTGGCAGCTTTCATTCTGAATTGTTCAGAACATGCTCACAGCGTATCATCCTTAACTTTAAAGGATCGTGGGAGAAACAACTTACATGATTACCATCGGTTCCGACTACCAAAGTCTTCGGTTTCCCCACTGCTTATCGGGCCAGTCTTCCGACAGATTTGAAAGTGGTTTCCGTCCTCCGTAGATGGGTTTTTCCTGTTTTTTTTTTCTTAAAAACAATCGCATAAACTTTCATCACTTTGATAGCTTGCAATCCTTGTACACTGTAGCATAGTGCAGTCCGTTGATAATTCGCCATCATTCTACACTACAATGTAGTATATAGTGCATAGTAGTATATCGCATATGTATTAGTATGGCATGGTACAATACAGTATATATTGTATTGCGTATGGTGCATAGTATAGTATGTTATCGTATGGTGCGGCATAACATGTGTGGCATATGTTACATGATCGATGGTTGCCAGTTAGTTACCCCGTAGCTTTACAACTGTCCATTTGTGTTCTCCCTCCGATTCCGTACTCTCAGATAAATCAACTGTGACCAGAGAAATGCACTCATTTGCGTACCAATTCAGTTTTGGAGGGTGACTCACTTGGAAACCAACTGAATCTCCCGTTTGAGATGTTTTTTAAGTTATTTGGGCCCAAGTAGAACATAAGATAGACAGAAACTCGGGGACTGCGCCTACGTGATGAGCCACAATAAGGCGAAACCGGTCGTGGGCTGTTGAAGAGTCTTGAGCAACCTTATGAGTAGTGTACTGTGTCTTTGCCTGTGACCTGCTGGAGACGGTGTTCAAAGTACGCACCATGGTGCACACCCTTATCGAGATTCTTTTGGCCTAGATCGATGAGACAGGAAGTTAGAGAAATGGCTAGCAAACTGCTCAACTAGCCTTGATCTGGGCAATGCGATGCGTACTGTCACATTGCGTGTTTCCACACAAGCTTCAAGATTCCCATTGGTGTATTATTCATGACCGATAGTCTACAGCCGGAACTTCTTCAGACTGTTTGAAACATAAGTACTAGACGAAATGTTTTTCCAGACACATCAGTAACACATCCACGCTGCTATTCTATTTTTCAGGCCGACTACGGAGCACATCCCGTGTGCTTCAGTGCATACACCTTTCACAAAAAACATGATTTTTGGGTGTTTGGTGTGGACATTTTGCAACATTTTTCCACGGTGTTTGACGCTGAAAAGAAACGCATCGGGTTTGCAAAACGCAAATGTTAGAGCTGGACAACTTTTACAAGATTCAGCTGCGCTCTGGCATTTTGCTTGCATGTTTGTCTGTTTTACTTCCGTAATATATTAACTGCACTTTATCATTCAGTATTAATATTTATGTATCTCGTATGAGAAGAACGGACTGTGAATGTTTGTCTTTCAAATTCGTTTCACACAAGAGACAATCTGTGACCATCCATGTACTTTTACATTTTTAGCAGGAATATCCATCGACTCCGCCAAGAGTTTGATGAATCGAAAATCATGAACGTAGAATTTGGATGGATTTGTATACAGCATCCCCAGAGCAGTGAAGAGGATTTCGGTGACGCGCAGTTGTTTATTGTAAGAGGGCTGATCTTATCCGTGAGGTAGTGACCGCAAACTCTGTCCAACATTTTAACTACTTATACCGAATGAAGTAATACTGAGAGATTCAGTACGCTTTG
Organism: Opisthorchis viverrini; assembly: GCF_000715545.1. Taxonomy (NCBI): domain Eukaryota; kingdom Metazoa; phylum Platyhelminthes; class Trematoda; order Opisthorchiida; family Opisthorchiidae; genus Opisthorchis; species Opisthorchis viverrini. The sequence goes on along the minus strand of NW_008752055.1, from coordinate 98,968 downwards.
CGGCCGAAATCACCAAACACCGACGAGTTTATACGTAGCTTCTGATGATGCAATTAGAATGGTTCAACTCACTAAGATGCAGTTTGAAATTTGCAAATTTCTCCTTATAACTTGGTGATAAATCATGGCCTTAGTAACACGCACATTTCACTCAATATAAAGCGTATAAACTTGACGAACCGGAGACGATTGACGTTCTGAACAGACATCTTTGTAACCGATGTGTCTCGTTACAAACTTTTTCTGGTAATGGCTACACAAATCGCGCAATGCGAGCTAATTCCGTTGTCGGTCAGCTTTCGTGTGCGCAGATCGGATTGTATGAGCCTAAAAACATCAGTCCGACAGGTTGAACATTTCGTGACCCGTCACTGAAGTGCACCGTAGCAATCCTGAAGTGCAAGCGTGACAGTCCGATTACCGGCGGTGAAATAGTATTTGTTCGCAATGGTAACATCAATTGCATAATCGTTATTTGTTTGAATGCTAGAAACTACAAGTCCAACAAAATGACAGTGATGAAACATTTGCTGCTTCGCGTGCACGTCAGATTGAACTGCCGAAGCCATAACTCCCAGAGCTGGGCTAACAATCTCGATAGCAAGAGGGATAACCGAGCCACGCTCAGGCACCGTCCATTGAAGGGCTTTCATAGCTCTAGATGAACCACGGGAACAAGTTCCAAGACGTATGGACGCAATTTTCGTCACTCATGGGAAGGTGCCAGCCCAACGACTACTGCTTTGCAATGTCTACATCCATCTATAAAGGCATTGGCACTTGAACCTAAGGATTTCAAGTCTTCCGCCAAAAGTAAATATGGAATTGAGAGAACTCTCGAAGGTCACTGACGTCGGTCGGAAACAAAAGGTGTCCAAACGCAGAGCCTAGAGTAAATGCAATATAGGCCGGCGCCGAAGAAGGTCAAGTCTGCCTGATAGGACCACCATAAACCAGCGTGTAATTCCCCCATAAACCCCGTAAGACTCTATTTTACGGCGCCATGGAAGGTGCGGGGCTGAAGTGACATCAAGAAATAAGACATTCGATACGAGTCCCTCCTCCTTAGCTTCGACTGATCTGTTCACAAATAAAGCATGCTCCTTACACAAGAACAGTTTGAAAGGAATCCGTGATGCACTGGGGATATCAAGTTATTGATAGTGGGATGATTTAGAACGACAGACTTCAAACGGCACTCCATCATCTCGCACGGTGTGCTAGTGAGCTTAAAAGGCCTGTAGCTGCCGAGCAATTGTCAGTTACCAGTTCTGTAGATCGGTGTAACTCTTGTTTCCTTCCATACAGAGATACAGTCGCCCTCGTCGAGCGACTGACAAAGCATTGGGTGGAAACATTTGCCGGTGTGGGTGACTTTCGCTCCAGGATCCTGTCCCTGTCTGGCCCCGACGCGCTGAAGGGGTTTATCTTGTGCAAACGCTGACAAACTTCATTCTCCGTGAAGATCGAATTGCTTAGAGACCGTTCTCAATTTCGTCTTCACAACGTTGCGTATGACGGGGTAGCTGGGGCAGAATACAAGACTGAATAGCGTTCTATGTAGTCTTCAGATATGGTTCTTGGTTGACTGGTGGGTTTCTCGCTTCCGCCCTCAAGAATGCGTTTGACTTGAACAGCACATTTTTCGGGCGAGGTCTCGAACTGTGGCTCGTTTTCGTTCCATTGGGAGATTTCCGATTTACTGTGGTCCCATATTTTGCGACATGTCAGCTGGTCTTCTCTGCCGCATGTATTTGTCTACTGTGAAATAGTTTTGTTTCCCTATTCAGGAGATCATTTTGGGCGGTTCTCGGTCTATCCGACTGCGGGATGGTTTATGTGTGACGAAACTTGGAGCAGCTCATCGAACGTTTAAGATGGTTGTCCTGTATTACTCTTCCACTGAAGCAGGTCCAAGTTTAAATTCCTCATGAATGCTACTTAGCTCTATGAATTCTCCAAGGCAGAATTTACGAATCCACGTTTTGTGTTCCGGATTTCTGACCCGCTAGTAGATGAAATCAAAGGTCAGCACACGGTGGTTGAAATGTTCCATTGGATCGTTGATGATAACGAATCCAGGAGGGATGCCATTTGGCTTGAGCAGAATCTGGTGGTTGCGACTATAGGTTGAGTTTGAGCACTCTGTTAAACGTCTTTGATCAGCGCCGATTCGCTTTAGCTTTATGCGCCGGGCCATGTTGGCATTAAATCCACATACTAGCAAGAGATAAGTAAAATGGTAGCTGGAGTACAATCGCCTGGGCGTTTGTGTGAGGGAGTGATAATTTGACGGAGGATACGAAGGGCAACGGTAGGCCGCACCGAGATTCACGGATTCACGGAGAAGAAGTGAATTGGTCTCCCGAAGTGGGATATGGACCCACAGTGAGTCGCAAAAAAGCACAATGGCGGATTCATAAGAGGACAGTTGGGATGGGAAGAGCCGCATATAACTACAAAGCCACCCCACCAAAGCAACGTACAGCGTTTGAGTCAGTTAGAAAAATAGAATAGTCGTCCGTTCGGATTTTTGCATCAGAGACTTTTGGAATGAGCCAGGTTTCTGCAAGTTCGATTACGGACCGCTGATCAAGGCTAGCCGACTGTTTATTATCGCAAAGTTTGTTGAAAAGACTAAGGCAGTTTGTGGATAAGCCCTTCAACACTATCGCTGCCGAGTCCGAAGGTAGGGAGTAGAGAGTTTTGCTAGCCGACTGTTATCGCAAAGTTTGTTGAAAAGACTAAGGCAGTTTGTGGATAAGTCCTTCAACACTATCGCTGCCGAGTCCGAAGGTAGGGAGTAGAGAGTTTTGCTATCCGGTAGGCTAGCAGGTTTAGCATCTGTACGCCGGAGGGCTTCTGCGACGTTCTTGTCTGATTTCCGGCCTGGTCTGTCCGAGAACTAAATTTCGTGAGCTTAGGGATTTCGCCCCTAAGAATCCGGTTGGCATGGACGATTTGCCTTTAGAGGGTGTAGTTTTTCCACTCGTAGTTAAAAATTTCGAACACCCCTAATTGTGGTTTGTGGAATGCTATCTTTGGGACTAGATTTGTTAATGTTTTTCAAAGATTTGCGGTGAACCATTGTCGGTTTTTGGGACTTTTGGGCGCGGGTTAGCAGGCAAGGTGTCTTTGCGAATCCCTGTTGCGTTGCTTGTGCCTTGGAGGTCGCTATCAAGGGGTGCTTCTCCCAGTGGTGTTTCCAGGAGGCTCGTTTTTACGGAGAGCTACACTTTAAGCCTAGTTAATACCTTATCAATGAAGCGAAGTTTTCGTGGCAGTTTTGATGGCGGTCGCAGTGTTGGTGTGGACTCAACGGTCGTCCACTATCAGTGCGACCAAATCAATGTATGTAGGAAATTTTAGTGTAATGTTGTTGGGTATGTGGCATTGTCTATCGGGTTCATGAGTGACGACTGTGTGCAACTTCTGAGAGGCCGCTTTTGATGGGATGGAAGTGGAGGCTGGCAGCTTTGAAATTTCTGTGGCTGTGGATTCTTGCAGCAGTTCTTGACGTCGGCATCACCGCTTGTCGCCAATTATCTGACACAATCCAGGTTAGAACTTGTGAAGTTGCAGCCGATCAGTATTCGAAGAATTCAGTTGGCTTTGCAAAAACCATGTTTTCAGAGTCACCATTTCATAATTAATAACGTCCACATCTAATGGGGTTTTAAGCTTAGTTTCTGTATGTTGGGTTTTTTGAGATGTGCCAATCTTCAATGTCATCAATGACTTTGAACTGAGAAACAGTTTTTAATGAAATAAAACATCAGAGCTTGTGGTAAAACGTGAATCACCAACAGTGAGTAAAATTTGTGAGTAATTCTGCGGCTGAAAATGTTTACGGGACCAGCGAAGGCAAACGATGTACTTATGGAAACTAAATAATCAGGAAGTTCAATCCATAACTAAATCCACCATATATCTTCTGCTCAGCTAGACGGATGACGGATCGCATGTTTTCGAAGCTCTGAAATGGCCGTCTCGAGCATTAGTCTCTTCAGAAACATTCATTGTTTTAGGATAGTTAGTACTAGTTTTGAAGAACTTAATGATTGCAGATGATGGTACACATGACCTTAGTGGGAATTTCTGATAAACTGACTACTGTCGCCGTGGAAATATTCAAGTCCTTTTTACCGGGGGAAAAATTCTCCTTTGTATAAAGTGGAACACAATAGGCATTTAATAGCTGGCTCTGACAAGTTTCTGGATGGTTTGCGGCCAGAGATGTGCACGATAATCTGCCCACCATAACGCTTCCCACCGTGTCCCAACGCAACTAGAGCAGACTGTCATTGTTTGCACAATACAGCAGTAAGGGCTCAGTTGACGCATATGACCAACATGTGGCTAGGGATCCGCGGTCACATATCAACTAGCTAGGTATAGACTAGACGAGCAGAGCAGCCAGTCAACTGGCTGGGAAAAGTTAGTGGTCCAACTTGGAAGAGAGGAAAAGTTGACTTTGATTGAGCGTTTTTATTGTTACATATGTCCTGGCGGGAGGCGTAAAGCATTTTTGGTGCGCACAGTTTTTAGAGCTGTTGACATCCCGAAATGAAAGAAAGATATGTCTGCTTATCGAAATAGCAATGACGCAGGCGGCTAACGCACCTACTCTATGGAGCAAGCACATCGGCGCCGATATTCACATAGGTCCATATTTGCACAGTGCCATTTCCGACGACTGAACTGTATCGCATTTTTTCTTGTAGCTGATGCGCACTGAGTATTAGGTTCAAAGAAATACGAAGCTTACCTGAATTGAAAGATGCCTCGTTTTCCGACGAACATAGTGGAACTGGTAACCCACACATGTGTCATGTATAATCATCGTGTCTTCTAGTTAGCTCTCAACAGTATTGTTACAAGTAATATTCCACTAATATAGTGCTGTTAATTGGTCTCCCAGAAAACGCGCACGCACATGGTCTTACGGGACGCACTGTGCTTGAATTCCGTGCTTCGGACGAGCCTGCATCATACAATGCTTTCTTGACAGACCGTTTTGTGAACATACTGGAGAGTTTTCTGAACATACCGGAGGCTAGTCAATAAAAATGAATTGACCATATGTCCACTTTGGGACAAGCTTGCATATCACCTAAGTACAACGAGTGATTTTGACCGCCACAACAATTGTTGTGATATGATACGCAACCTGTTGCACACCAGAGGTCGTTGCAACCAGTCGGTTGGTCTTGAGACAGCCATCTTGGTTGAGGTGCAGTATCATCGACCACCGACGGCTGGTCACATGTCACAGACGTCGGACTTCATCGCAACATTTCATGCATTCAACTGCTGGATGACGGCTGTAGCCTTCTTAGATTTCAACCCTTGAAGTTTATCCACTGCCTCCTTGAACAGTTAATCAGGCAATCGAAGGCTAATGGTGGTTATTTGGGTGGAAGGGTGGCTTGCTTCGGTGGGCTGTAATCAGACAACCGCCTTTGATGAACAGTGAAGTAACCTAAGAAAACATCACTGATTTGTATTTCTCACCGCTTGCAAAAGAATGGTTTTCGAATACGGAGAATAAATTGATACACGGGATTCGCAGTGCCTTATGAAAATAGCACCAGAATTTACCAGCACAAGTGTCAACAGTCTGGGAGCATACCGGTGTTTGTGCAAGTAACTATAAGTTAGTGAACGTGGTTCTACCTCACCTCACGGTCACAGTGGTATGACTCATGCATCACATATTCCCCTTAGAGCCAATCGGCGTGCCTGAGCACGTTCTGGTCTAATGAGCCTGGGTGGTGTACACGTGTTTTCAGGCCGCCGTTGCAGATCTCAGACGATGTTTGGCCACAGTGGCAAAGTGAACCATCATCGGACTGTGCTATGCAGCCCATTGGAGGGAGATATGCGACCAGTGAAAAGTGGCGCAAGAGAGGAATTGCTGGTCCGTGCGGCGCACTAATTGCCGATCTTGTCGGAATGTGACCCCGGTCACCGGCCCAACAGTCCAAGGCCACGAGGCCTCAGCGTTGGTTTCATGTTTTACTTCTGCTTGGCTGACTGGATGATGCTCACGCTGCTGCCTCACCAGATCCGATGTTCTGGTTCATCATTTTTCACCGTTACAAATTTCTCGTCAAATGTCAGGCAGGAAACCTCTTGTTTTGCCCTCCCTAGCTTTGTTTCTTATCCGCCACCTTCGAATCTTACCGATCCGATCTTGCTCGAAATTCTCTCCAGAAACAGTAGTTGTGGTTCACTTCCCGTACCGGCCTAGTGGAGACCAGGCCTACATAGGATAATACATCCCTATGACGCTGTTCCTTTCCTGCCCCCCTGTGCCCACAATCCCCGCCAATTTTGATTATGCGTAACGGTTATGCCACTCACATGTTGGGAAGGTACATTATTATTATTATTGTTAGTACCAGTAATCCTATTGTACAACGTTGTCTGGCCGAGCCATATGAAGGAATATGTGTCAGTTGTTCACAGTGTCACTAAACAAAGTATGCAGATGTTGCGTGGTACTTATGTGCTTCCTGACCACCTCTAAAATACGGAAATAGCACACACGAAATCGCAGTCCGAGTCTGTGCTGGCGAATTTTCCAGTTGATAGGGTTCCCCTTCGTTTCTCTGAGCAGATTCCACCACGGAGGTGTCGAAAAGGCGAAATCAGCCGCCATTTCCACAGCGCATGGATGCGGACCCCGGCGGTTCCCTCGTCGCCTCATTGGGGGTCAGCCGTAAGATGCGTGGGAAATCAAGTGAGCAAGATCTTTTATTTCTGGGTTCTTATCCCGAATAATGACGTAGTTAGTGCTGATATGCCAAGGTACTCACGGATTCACGGATTGATACACAGGATCGAGGCTTTTGCCCAAGTTTCCCGGGTCGGTTTTGTTCTTGTCGGTCAGTGGCTGTCGTTCACCTGAAAGGCACAAGTGAAAAAAGGGTGTAGCACTGCTCTTTATGTTCTCAGCGCGGGGCAGTATGCTCGCCAGCGCGAGGATTCGCATAAATAAATGTCTAATAGTGCTTTAAATTGGGTTCGAGAAGGAGCGTGTACAACCGTCGGAGGAAGGTCATTCCACGCAGCTACTACCCGAAATGAAAAAAAGTTTTGTCTAATGAATGTGTGTGCCCTGAGCTTGAAAATTTTCTTACTATGTCCTCGCCGGGTGTTTTCTGGGTCAACGGTAAAAAACCTCTTTGCCAGGCTTTGTTCAGACAGGGCTTAAGTAAGAATTAGGTCCCCTCGGAGGCGACGGTACTCCAGGGTGTCGGGTGGTGTCCACAACTAATATTGATCTCTCAGTGGACAACTACGAGTCCTGAATCATGCGTTTACTCAGATGCTTACACAACGTGATCACTGCCTACTGTCAGGCACATCAAGACGTGAGGAGAAATAACATTCCTGTTTCCAGTTACCATCTAAAATCGTTCCGTGCAGGGCTGTGTCACTTCGTCCATGATGATTGACTACACACCGAATTCGTACTCGTACACGGGCGAAGCGTCCCTTACACCTTCAGAAAACTTCTAGCCAATCCACGCGAGCTGTCATCAAGGTCAATCGCGCGCTGTTCGAAATAAGTTTCGTTTACTTCGGCATCTCATATTGGACATCAACAGGATTCTGATAGGTTCATTTTGGACATGCGCATTTCACGCGGTTTTTTGAAGACAGAGCAATGGCTCTTGTGTTTTTAAGGTTTCTTTACTTTTAGAATAACCAGAATGCACTTTGGATGTATGACTTTATTTGAAAGTTTATTAAGAATGAAAAATTGTGTGACCAATATTTTAGAGAAAAATATGCTCACATGCCTGAGCGCAATAACCGAAAACCTAATTTGGATGAGTAACAAATAATGTTTTCAAGTCAAAATCTTGCACAAATTCTGTGCCAGGTGGTTTCTGAGCCACCAACCTCCGGGGTAAACTGTAATCCAATAGGCGGCTGCGTATATCCATTTCTGGCATCCAGGCAAGGAAATGTCTTATCGTTCATACCATCACCAAGAAAGTTTTGAACACGTATGTCGTTTCGCAGCTACAAGTTGCACAAGCAGCTTCGTGTTGTAGGCGAGGTCCGCGCCAACTACTTCTGTGAGCCGCTTTGTGTGGCGGAACTTCCGACCAATGAACGCTCAGCCTTTGGGGCGACCCGGTCAATTTTTCAGGGAGCCGGATGCCAGCCGCGGATCCTGTTGGGCGCCCTCGGTGATGGCGTTGCCGACTACTGGTCTCACTAGTTAGAGAATCAGAAGTTTTCCCACTCATTTTTGTGCGTCAAACGACAGCCCTGACTTTCTGCTTAGAGTTCGGTATGGAACGAATTCGTTTTGTGCATCAAACTACAGCCCTGACTTTCTCTTTGGAGGTCGGTACTGAACGAATTTCGGGAGATTGCTGTCAACAGCAGGCGGATAGTGGACATGTCAAGAGTCAGCCTTCGTGAAGTCAAGTGGGATCTGGTTCAAACAGCAATATAAGTGGAGAATTTGCGTCAAGCCACATTGATGCTTATGAGGAAAATGACGAGCGTAATCGACGCTGCGTTTATGCGGCGACTTCCCGGGAAAAAATTTCTCCACCGAGTTATATGGCGGCGGAACCAAGGTTTGTTCAATGATGGCCAGTGATGGAACATTTGTCACCTCCAGCGGGGACTGTCCGTTGTTTACTGACAAATAATTGCTTGACATCCATACAGTCCCGTATCGAGGTTTAGAATCCACTACGGAAGCACTGTGGATGTGATTTCCTGGAGATGGGGTTTCGTAGCAATTTCTGTGGATGGAAAACAAAATAGCCCACGCGCCAAAGCCCAGTGATCAAGGTTGTACGTCACTAGTGTTCACTACTACAAATGCCCTCTCTAGTCTGCGACGCCTGCAGAATTACGATGTGCGGTAGGCGCCTCTCGATTGGGCTCCACTCATTGAGGGGTTCTGTTACCGCGCAGACTGGCTTCTGCAAACGTCATTCGCTTCTTTCATGTCTGATGCCGCCCAGCCGCTCACGTGAGGACATGATGCCGATTTTCCTGCGTTTCATCTTCGTAGCTACCGGAGATTAACAGACGCCTCAATGACCGGAAAGCCTATGAGATATTCCAGTAAACACAGTCGAACTGGAGATAGCTCTGATTAGGACGCGATCATACCGACCGGAAGATCCGTGGTTGGAGCCCGATCTCGACACCTCGACTTTTTTCTAGGCTTGGCAACCGGGCTGTACCTGCTCTTGTAGCATGGCCGCTGGGCACCAAAGGGGTGCTAGAGCTGGGCGCGCTTTTATTATTGAGCAAGTCACTCAATCATTGCCAAGTAGTAAATACACAATTCAGCTGGAAACCAAAAATCGCTGCTAGACTTACATTTAAGTCCGATTCATCGGACCTTTGGCTCAAGTCTGCCTTCGATAAAGTCTCTTAGTGGAGCAAAATGGTAAGACACTTCATTTATATCTACAGATTTCTAATGTACAGAGATCCCCTTTATCCCTGTGATCGGTTTTTGACCATGTGAATTTAGTTGCCGGATGTCGACTGGAGCCTAGTATATTTTAACATCCCGTCCTCGTCTTTGGATGATGCTCTCGAGAGCCTTTTAGTATGCCACAGCTCTATCAGTTCCGCTGGTCTGGCGAACGATGAAATTACCATCTGGATTGGGAAGGCCAGAGCAGAATTTTGTGAACCTACGTCACCTGTGGCGTAGGCGTGACAGCTTCTTTGCCAAGGGTAGAGTTTACAATGCTGCGGTGCGCTCCATATTACTATATGGATCAGAAACCTGGCCGCTGCTCGCTGAGGACGTCAAAAGACTTTCAGTGTTTGACCGTCAGTGTCTTCGGAGCATTGCCCGAAACAGGTGGGAACACCGGATCCGCAATTCTGAAGTACGTCGAATGGTATTCGGGAGAAATAACTCACCCTCGATAGATGAACTGATCACACTGCACAGGTTGCGTTGGCTTGGCCACGTGCTGCGTATGCCAGTCGACCGACTTCCTTGAAGGGTTCTTTTCTCACAACCACGTGATGAGTAGAAACGAGCCGCGGGAGGTCAAAAAATGACTTGGCAGCGAAGTATGTGAGACATTACCAGCAAACTCAGCTGAGCTGGTCTTTACCGTCTTCCTGGATGGGGATCCCGGGACGGGCGATATCAGTGGTTTGAGACGTTGTCAGACATGGCCCATTCGCGCCCTCGATGGCGCTCGTGCATCCAAGCTATTGCCTCCAATGCATAGCTCCTTTTCCAACCCCTCACCGCACTTGATAGCCCACTGACAGTGCTGGATTTATGCACCAGTTTGTCATCTCTCGCCTGCAATGTGCAGCTACCTACCCCCCCGGTCATCGGTGAACGAGAGTGCGGCAGCTACAACCACTGTACGACTAGTACGCGGTTATTACAGCTGACAATGATGATGATGATGCCACAGTATCTCTTCTGCTTTCTTACTATTCGTTGCATATCCTTCATCCTGTGGGCACTCCGGCATTCAGAATATATTTTGATGAAATAGTCGAATTTGAAGGCTTGTTGGAAAGCGATCGTTTTCGGCAAGTTGTCCCCAATACAAGGACAGAACGGCACTGCAAAAAGGGAACTGGGGTGTATAATCAGCGCGTTACAAGAAAACGGGCACCCGATGAGTTTAACTGAGGAATATGACCGACTGATCAAAACCGATAGCAGCTGTGGGGGAGGGGCGTATCTTTTTACAATTCCTTTTGAAGGAGCCGTAGCTGAACAGGTACGCGTACTCCGAAACGCTCACTGCAACAGACATTTCTGACTGGCATATAACTCAGCCAGTTTTACTCAAAACCATATGTAACCTCAACTTGAAAAGCAAGCTCCCCCGTCTACATTTGTGTACTATGTCCGCTGACTGGACAATTAGGTACTTCGCAAAATGGACTCGAGACAAGGAAAAGGTCTAACAGACTGTTTCAAGCTCTAAGCTTGAAAGCGAGCAGCGGGTAGTGGTGAATTCTGCTTCAAAATCAACAAGGCGTAAGCGAATCAAGCGGAGGTAGTGAAATATTCCTTAGATACAATAAAGTCAGTCATTGCAAGAAATCCTGTCCTCTGTGCCCAAGAGGTATGCGCAATACGTTTTGTTGTGGCCCCAAACGAACTTAGTCCGTCAGTGAAGCACCAGTGCCAACCCTAATGTTGCCGTCTTTGATGATAACGATGACCCTGTGGTTGCTTTGACTAGAGGAACGATGACCGACACGTCAACACGACTTCTTTGACCTTACAAGAACCATTCTACGTGAAGAGCTGTACTAAGAATTGCAACCCTGCACCCAAGTACCTCCTCGGGCGAGACACTGTACCTCACTAGAGCGATGCCGAAGCCAATGTTTACCTAGTATACCCGATCATGGTTCCGCTGACTGACAAATACGCGCTCATTGAGCTGCATTGTGTGGTATCCTTGCGACACTCGTAGGGTCTCAACACAGTCTCCTGGCCCTCTAGTTTAGAGGTTGGAACATGTCTGGCACCTTGCTTTATGACGCTGGTAGTGCGTTTGCAGTTCCCAGATTCCACAACTTTGTGTTCAGGCTTTTGAACCAAAGGATTTTGTCGAGGAACCTTATCATTCTACTTTTTAAGCGTGAGTACCCCGGCCCTCGTACCACTGAAAATGCTCTCATGCCACAGCGGCCGTAGCGTGGTGCCATCAGCCAGGCGGCCTTTATTACTGCACACATCAGTGTGGGTAAACGAAAACACACTATTGCTGATGTCATCCTTCTTACACTTCAAGTTTTCTCCCTTCTATCATACCCCACCCAAATTTGAGTGCAACCTCCGCAAGTCCCAGCTCACGTGCATCACACTCAGCGGCAGCTTCTGTACGTACGACTTCACTGACAACCCTAAACACATCAAAGTCTGTTTTTAAACCTGGAAAATCGGTCTAACTAGCCGTCTTCAACGTTCGCACACAGCAAGCAGGACATTAAGTGACTGTTGTTCGCACGCTGGATTCCATCTCCACTGACGTATGCTGTCTATCAGAAGCACAACTGGCGATAGCCATAATACAAATCAGAAGGTACATGTGCGCTAATAGAAGTTTTTAGCATGGTTGCGATACGTATAAAAATAAATACAGTGTGAGAATGGGATCAAGTCAAAAAAGGGAACTTATCGGATGTGAGAGTCCCTTGGTGAAAGTCCGGACGGCGGTAACGTGTTTTCTTCGCAGTTTGGCTGCTATACGTGTTCCATGATTGTCCGTGGACTTGGAGTGCTTGGGCTGACTCCTTGCTCCCTGCGCGCGCGCGAGTCTGTGTCCTGACTGGGTTCGGTTTCCCTTTATGTAGGTCCCAGTGCGTATACGTGGGCGCGTCGGCACATGAGTGGTTGCTACGCTGACTAGGCGGTGCAGACAATCGACGTGTCAGCTTAATGCGACGTGCTTGTGCGTATGAGAAAATAGACAAGCGTCGCGATCCAGTGAGCGTCTATGAGTTGAACAGTCAAGTATGGGGGTGACTGGGCGCTACAGACGCAAGTACTGTGATAGGAAAGACTGCCCTTGTACGCTTCTAGATTCCGGCTGTGCACATTGGGTAATTTGGAGACCGAATATACTGGTGTTTATTGTGTTGGGTGGTCGGGGGGGAAGCGCCTCGATACTCGTTAAGCCTCTGCGTGGTTCGTTTGGCAATGTCTCACAGACGTCAAAAGGCAGTGAAGCATCAGTGTTGAACACTGATGTCATGCTGTCGATGGTGTTGATGATTCGAGCAAACAGCAGGAAAGTGATTACCAGGAAACACTGGAGGATGCTTGATTTATCTCACCCAGAAACTACTCCTATTTTCTCAGTTGCTTGATAACGAATTTTTACCTCATTATCCTTTGTCATTAATACATTGCACTCCACTCGTGGTACCAGTTCACTGAAACGCAACTCTACTAAGACGTTCTTCTTCGTCCTGGATGAAACCTGAATCATTTCTGAACAGATCCACCAAAGACCCTGTCATAATGAAGAGAAAAAAACCATCGCCGGGCACTTTCTCGCTGTCTGTTGTAACGTCTCCTTTAACACGATCCTTTACTTATGTGTGTTACTTCCATCCAACTTTTCTTTCGAGGTCGTATCACAGGAATATTGTGCATGCACCATACGCATGAACAGACTATCGTCTGGCTTCTGAGCCTTCTTCACACAGTCACAGCGGCGAAGCGGACCATATCCCTGGTGATCTGAAGAGATGTGCAGGAGTCAGAACGTGGGTTATATCCGTTTACAGCAAAACATTTCTATAATAACCCGTGGCACAACTAGTGAGAAGGTTCACTGTTTATGGAAATGCAACCCGGTCGTTACCCATGTCTGTGTACCTTGCTACTTCACTAATGTTCTGTCTTTAACCGAAGAAGGGCAGCTCAGCCTATGCATAGCATGCGTGAGTTTGCCTCGCTGGTTAGAACCATAATGTTCCGAAGGTGGAGAGAGGCATGGGCTGATGACGACTGTGGTAGTAAATAATAATAATCGTTCTCCTGTTGCACCCTTTCGGTGCCTAGCTGCCATGCCGCCCGAAGGAAGCACGAGGCCTAGGATACTGGCAGGTTGCCCAAGCCTAGATAGGAGAAGTCGAGATGCACTCAGATCGGAACCACACACCTTTCGGTCAGTAAATTCGCTTTCTAACCACTGAACCATTTCGCCCCTGCTTTGGTAGATGAATACCTCTACTCAATACTCTGGTAACTTGGCGTCCAGAGTGCTGGTGGTCTGTGCCGGTCGTCCCAGGGAACAGTGAAGGGAAGTATCATTGGGGATTGCTTGCGTGTATGCTGGATGTATCCGGTGTCACAACGTTATTGATTTGGAGCAAAGTTACCGATGGAGAGCCTCCGTTATGGATCGGTGTTCATTTTAGGGAACGCAACTTGACTCTGATCACGCCATCGTTCAGGTTCGCTTGGCACTTGGCGCTTTCTGCCAGCACTACACGTGTCGGAAGAGCAATTCCGTTCGTCAACCTCGACAGGTTTCAGTAGCTGAAGAGTATCGAGCTAATCTGGCTAAAAGGCTACTGGAAACGCAGTCATGTGGATGACAAAGACTACTTGGAGGATAAATGGAGCGATTTAAAGAAGCAATGATCTCAGCCTTCAGAACTGTTTGTCCAGCCATTCTGACTCGACTCAATCCCGACCTAAAGCTGCCACCTTGACGTGGTGGTCGGGCTTCAGTGCTGCAATGATCCCGCGGGCTACACTGGCTGGAACTTCGTTCCACAAGGTTCAACCATGCCAGGAAGGCCAAAGGGGAGCAGCCAGACCAAGAGCAGCGAGACCCCGTACTACGAGTAATCGTGCTACGAGGCGGCCTGGAGGTAAAGTCGTACTGTCCTCTGCGACAGGAGTGTGAAGGCAGTAAGGTGTTTCCCCCAGGCGACCAGCATGTCCATATTTATGGAAGCAGCGATGCTGCCTTCCCCCGAGGAAGGACGGGTTAGAAAAGGTCGGCCCCAAAAACCGCACACTCCGATCGCCCAACGGTTGACCGTGACCGCCGGCGCATTATCCAATACGGTCGAAATACTTTTAAAACCAAAGAGCCCGGTGCTGCTCAAAAGGCACCTGCTGTGCGCAGCCGCATCAGGAATGAGACAGCAATGCCTTATTCTCTGCGCCCTTCGGGTTAGGCAACCCCCTGCAGCCGAGCAGGTCAGACTATTGAGTCATCGGCTCCGGGCATAGTCCCCAAAGAAAACCCTACATTCTCCCACTACCTCCTGGGTCAGACTTTTGAGTCAGAGGGTTGGGTCAGGGTCCCCGAACAAAACCCTACGTCATCCCACTGCCTTGTGGGTCAGATTTTGAGTCGAAGGCTCAAGTTGGTGTACCTCAACCCAACCTCATTCTTGAGCTTGGACATCCGGGAACTACCGCTGGACATTGCAGCTTTCCGGTCTTTCTCTACACTCTCTTCCCACCCATCGAATGATGCAGTACAGTCAACCCATCCGCCAGTCCC
>NW_008752055.1:63078-81321 GCF_000715545.1 Opisthorchis viverrini | reverse complement strand
AACTCAGCTGCGCTGGTCACTGCCGTCTTCCTGGATGGGGACCCCGAGACGGTCCACATCAATGGCTAGAGACATTGTCAGACATGGCCCAGTCGCGCCCTCAATGGCGCTCATGCATCAAAGCTATTGCCTTCAGTGCATAGCTCTTTTTCCACCCCCCCGCGCTTGACAACCCACTGACAGTGCCAGATTTATGCACCAATTTACCAGCTCGCGCGTGCAATGCGCAGCTACCTACCCCCTCCCCCAAATCATCGGTGAACGAAACTGTAGCAGCTACAACCAGTGTATGACCAGTATGCGGTTCTTACAGCGGACAATAATGATGATGATTTCACCTGGTATCCTTCAATACAATCGCTGGAAGAACCTAGTGGGCCTGAATGGAACACTGACACAAGTCCGCCGTCAGCAACAGTAATCCAGCATGTGATATCGATTCTCCAAGGCGAAAAGTCAGCTGGTTCGGATGGTCTACACCCAGCGCTCTTCAAAGAAGCTGGCGAGGTTGTGGTGAACAGTCTAACAACCATACTGTAATGCTGAGGTACGCCAGATGGTCTTAGGAAGAAGGAACCCTCCCGTGAATGAATTACTCACGCTTCATAGGTTACGCTGGTTAGGACATGCACTCCGCATGCCAGAATACCGCCTACCCCACAGAACTCTTTTTGCCTAGCCCTGTACTGAGTGGAAGCAACTGAGAGGTGGACAGTGTATGACCTGGAAATGAAGTACGAAGACTAACCAGTAAAATTAGTCGGGTGAGCAACTACCGCTTCCATGGATGGGTACCACGGGACTCAAATCATCAATGGTTAATGACATTGGCAGAGATGGCCAAAGCGCGCAGTCAGTGGCGTCCGTGTATCAAAGCTATCGCCTTCACTGCATAGATACCCGATTTCCAAAAAAACCGAACATGCTTTCGCCTCCAATGCTTGGTTATGTGTTTTCTGGTGATCGAAACTGTAGCAGCTGTAACCAATGTGCCTATAGTGCACGGTTTATAGCTAATAAATTGAATTGAATTGATTGAGAGCAATACGTGAAGTGGTGGTAGAGCTGAACCCTCGAGCGACTGCTGCCCAGAGTCATAAG
Organism: Opisthorchis viverrini; assembly: GCF_000715545.1. NCBI lineage: Eukaryota > Metazoa > Platyhelminthes > Trematoda > Opisthorchiida > Opisthorchiidae > Opisthorchis > Opisthorchis viverrini. Next base: position 80,220 of record NW_008752055.1, on the reverse strand, counting down.
TACTTAAAACAACTGTGTCTCGACACAGACAAGTACACAGTTCTCACAGAATCTTAGTTCATCTGGTCAAATTTTCGTCCAAGCTATGACTTAAAAATTGTTCACAAGGTACGCGTGTCACTTTTTAAACATGCAAATCTGTCGCCTCATGTTTTAAACTCCAATGAATATATTTCTGAGAAACTCTGTTCGGGACGAAATAGTCCTCCTGCTTGTGGCAGGTAAAACATTTTGAGGACCCTGCTTTTATGCAAACGCGTGGCTGAGTACCTTATTTAAACCAGAAATGGACACGATAAACCTCATCAGCTGGTACAACCATAGTCGTTGTATTTTCGGTTGCTGCAAGCAACCGTTGTGACAGTTTTCCGCTAACTATTTGACCGTTTTTTTCAGTCCTCTTCGTTATCCTGATCTCCCCAGATGTCTGAAACCGAGCTCGTGGATTTGGAAGAACAGTTCAATAGCTTTTTTCCCATCCGTGAATTCTCCTCGTTCGAAGAGTTTGAGAAGGTTTTTCGCGAATTCCAACGGGCCACGGCCACTAGCTATGTGTTTCACACGAGCACCAGTCGGGAGCTTTGGCAGCGCCGACGGCGAGAGGTTATCCCGGAGAACTTCAGGTACAAGTACGTATGCTTGAGGTGCATCCACTCTACAAAAAAGAAGCGTAAGCCTAGCACACTCTACCGGTAAGTCATCTTGTTTCCCTCATTCCGTCACAAATAGATTCGAAGATTACAACTGTCCATCAAAAATAACTCTTGGGTACCGCGAAAACAAAATGCACTTAATTCACACCGATCTGAAGCATAATCACCCTATCGCAGAAGGAAATCCTGAGTTTTACTCGAAAAACCGCCGCCTCTCTCCTGAACAAGAGGCCATTCTACATCGTCTGTTAGACGGGGGCTTCTCGCCTGGGCAGATAATCGAATATATCTATGTGAACTTCGGAATACGAATCAACATGCTAGATTTGCGTCATATTCTCGATCGAAAGCGTAAATTCGACCAGATTGAAGGAGAGGAGGTTCCTGTTAGTGCACCCGTACAACCTGTGCAGCAACCTGAACCAGAGCCCGTCAAACCCGAGCCGATTGTTGTCCCGGTGTCAATCACCACCACACCAGTGGTGAACACATTCCCTTGTTCGGTACTGGTGCCTACATTTGTCAATTCGCAGGAGCAAACCATGACGAGCAGGAGACATCAGATTCTTCAGGTTATCACAGACCTGTACAATTCTTTGATTCGTCTAGATGACGGTTTGGTGGACGAACATTTGAGTTTTCTTCAAAGTTATACAACCCATCTCACGCAATCCCAGTGTGATGTAGATGAGCCAGTGAATACCGTTCCTGTCGAAGCCAATGTAAGTCTTGCACTATTTCTCCAGAGCTCATAAATCATGCCTCTTTTTTCACAGGTCACTTCTGTAGCAAAAAATTCAGCAAAGCCTATTCGATCTTCATCTACTGCTCGCTCGCCCGCGAAACGGTCGGGTGGTGTGAAGTGCGTGTCAGAGGTGAAACCCCAACTCGTTGACATTGCACCGAGGCCCATTGCCCCTCGGCCAACGCAGTCAACTCTACGACCTATCCTACCTCGCCCGCCAGATCGACCTAAGGTGGCCATTCCAGTGACCGTCGTGCCCATCGCGACAAACGTATCAACAGATATGGATGCGCACGCATCAGCACCACCTCTCGCCACCAAACCTTCTCTAGATGTTACCTACGACGATGAGAACGAGGAAGATGAAGAGGCAGTGAATGAACAGGAAGAAGATGAAGAGGATGAAGTGGAAGAGGACGAAGACGAGGAGGAGGAGGAGGAAGAAGAGGATTTACACGGAGGAAACATTTCATCATCTTCCGAGGATTATGTGATGTCGAACAATATGAATTCACTGAACCACTCATATGTATTCACTCGAAATTTCGCGACTCGAAGGAAACCGGTTTTGGTCACTCGCGGCTCCCCGATAGAGATAATCGATGAGTATATTCACCGATGATGCGCATTTGTTCGGCTCATTACACACAGTCACGCTCATCTCGATTTTTAATGTTATTGTAATTTTCTCCGTGTATTTCGCTCCATCTACCTGTATATATATAGCCAAGCTACTCGATAATGGCCAGTAATATTATCTGTCTCGTTGATTTTTTCTTTTCGAGTGTCTGTCTTCGGTCATGTTAGCAGTTTCAAATAGTTACTCGAGGTACTGTTACTCTGTTAGGGTACCTGACCAGTATGAATGAACCAGTAGAAATTTAGCAGTTCCTGAGTGTTCTAAATAGAGCTGGTGAGTGTACAACGAATGTTTTGTTTATTTGTTTATTGTTAGTGAATACTCTTGTAACCCCGTGAATGAGATATAGTGGCGCTCTGTCATCGATCAGTAACGTTTTCTCCACATAACTAGTACACCTATGCATATGTATACGCATTCTAGAGTCATTGTACCAGACAGCATGGTGCAGTGCGTCGGATCAAAAGAGTCACTGCGAGGAAAGTGAACAAGAATGATGTTGATTTCGGTTCTGTACCAGTTGCGCCAAGCTGTTCATCATCTCCAGCATTCTTACCGGGTAAACGGTGCGAGCCAGTATGCTATCCATCATACTGAGAGTTGCTCTCCGTGTTTCTTAGACTCTGATGGGGCTGATAAGGCCAGTCCTGATAGTCGTGGTTCCATCCTCAGCGCCACCTGATGAAGGCAACGCGTGTTCCGATTATGTGTTGTTGGTATCCTGAAAGACATCGTCTTATTCCCACGTTGCTGTCCTCGGTTGTTCGAGATGCCTCGTGGACAACGACCCTTAGATATAAATATCCATTGGAATTCTCGTAACCGTAGTGGCCGACTCCGATATCCTCGGAGAACTGCTCGTTCACCCCTTCAAGGTTAAGCTGATGTCACACCGCCACACAAAAATGTCGAGTCATCTTTCGGCATTGCTTTGTCTCATAGCTTCATTACCTTTACTCATTTTGTGGCTGTGACGTTTTCTAACGGATAACGCATCATTTGCCAATGTATAACCTTTATTCAAGCCGAGTACTTTCAAAGGGGGTCCACTGGTATGATTCTAACAAGAACCGCTGAATTTGATAAGCAATCTAGAAATCTAAGTTAGGTGTCTAAAGCATTGCTGTTTTTATATTCTTTTGGGGACCAAACCAGGGATTGTCCGTTGGTTCTCGAGGAACTGTTTCATCGAGAAGAGATCGTACTGATAGCTTAAACTACTCCAAGGAGACATTTACCCGTGAACCGGGCGTGACTGCTTGCTGAATACGACTTCTTGGGGATGGTGCTGGAAGTTCCTCTGTCGTGTGCGGAATTCACAATATGCGTTTGGAATGAATTGTTACCACGATCGATCAGGATTTGCCAGGTATACTCTAACCATAGGCTTTGTCCATACCTCATACCTGTGCGTCATGTCGAGTTAGACTCGCTGTAACAGAGAATAAAGAAAGAAAGCGTTCAGCTGTAACACCCTTCTGGTGCCTAGCTGCCATGCCACTCGAAGGAAGCACGAGGGCTGGGATACTGCCAGTTGCCCAAACCTAGACAGGGAAGTCGAAAGGCAGAGATCGGATTCGAACCACGGACCTTCCGGTCAGTAAATTCGCGCTCTAACCGCCTGGGCCATCTCGCCCCCAGAGGATAAGGCATGCAATGAACCATGTTTCCTTTATTGTTAACTGGCGACGGGCAAGACTTGGCAGGGGATACTCACTGGATGGACATGTGTCTCACTGTCATAAGATTTTCAAGGAATAATGACGAAAGCTGAATAAGTTGTTGTTTGACCAATTCACAGGGCAAGATGTCGCAGTGGTTAGAGTCCAAATTTACTGTCCGGAAGGTCCATGGTTGGGATCAGACCTTTCATCTCGGCTTCTATCTAGGCTTGAGCAACTTGGTATTATTCCAGCCCTCATGCTTCCTTCGGGCGACATGGCATCTAGCCACGGAAAGTGTTGCAGTTGAACCATTAATGGGACATGCGTTGCTTATGCCGAACCATCGTTTGCCGAAAAGAGTGCTGTTTTCCATGCCCGATTCAGAGTGACGTAAACAGAGAGGTGGCCAACCCTTGACTTGGCAGAGGAATATGAAGGAGATCACGAAAGGCTTGGGTGCTGTCGGTGCTACTCGCCTTCCAGGATGGGGACCGCGTGATCCTCACTGTGCCTGGTTGGAGACTACAAGATATGGTTGCCAACCGATGTCAGTGGCGTTCTTGTTGTCAGTTTCTATCCAGATTGCATGAGTGAATGTCTGGAGGTATAGGCACCTCGGAATGATTGTGGTAAGCGAGCACTAAGTCCCTTCCCCGTCCACCCTTACTCTTTTCTTTACAATAAGGCTTTCAAGTAAATCATGGTTGTACGGCAGTGAAGCATCGGTGTTGAACACTGATGTCATGCTGTCGACGATGATGATAATTCTTCCAAACTTTGTGCTTTGTGTGTTAATTGTAGTCTCGCCAGTGACTTACAAGTTATGAAAGCCACAAATCGGCCAGTCTAGTAATGCCGTCCGATTGCGGAATTCCACACATTTCTTTTCGTTATTCACCAATATCATGTGATTTATTCGATGGTTCATCGGCCATGTGCATACATGTGAAGAACGCTGAGCTTAGCCGCGGCGCAACCGTCCTTTACAAGGATTTCCTCTCTCGGTCTGATGAAGAGCATGTATACGGAGCATACCCAATTTTCTTCGCAGTGCCGTCGCTCAAACCCTTGGGGTGAACACTGTGGGTAAAAGATAATTTCAATAATCAGCGGAGTCGAAATGCCTCATTCGTATTCCAAACAGGAATCGTTTTAATTCCGTCTTAGTGAACGCGCTCTGAACTAAGGTACCGATGAGGCTCCGTCAAAATAAAACGTGTGTCTCACGAATGCACTCATTTGCACATTAACCGGATTTTCACGGGAGACAACTGAATTTCTCGTTTAAGCTGTTCTTCAACTGAATGCGTCTAATTGAGAAGCCAGTCGCGGGCTGTCGATTTGTTTTCAGCAACCTTGTGAGTAGTTTAGTTTACAAAAAACCTGGATTCTTTTAAATGAGCTAATACATCGGACTAGCAAAGCAGTTCAGCGACAGTCCAGAACATATGTAGGTCAGATATCTCAATTTATTTGTACTGTCAAAACCAACAATTCATCAATCACCTTTCAGCTTGTGTCAAACGAACTAGGACTAACAATCCTCTCGTTAGTTGTTATACCCACTTTTGCCCAGTCACAGTTGAAAGATCCAAATTTGTTATCCAGCCGCAGAGTCTGACGGGGATTCAGATGTTAAGCCTGGGAATAAGCGTTTATCACAAGTTAGCTCAACAATTGATTTGCAGGTAAATGTGCGCGGGATGATATCCATCCATCAGTTCTCTGTTCGTTCAACAAAGCTGGAGGAACGTTCAAATCGCACTTGAGTCCATGTCAGTCTTTGTCGGCGTTCGAACACAACGGGGAATCGAGAACGACAAGAATGGCAGAATCCACTGACTAACACTGAGTTCGCACCAAGTTCTTCCCACCTGCACTTTGTGATATTGTAAATGGTACTTTAAATCTAAGTGAAAAGTTGACCTTTCGACAGTGCGACAATGATAATTGATCTCAAAGTAACTCAGTGGTTAAAGTGCGAATCAGCTGACCGGAAGGTCATTGGTGCGGGAAAAAAATCGCAATTTCCACTGCTCCTGTCTGGGCTTGCGCAGTATCTCAGCCCTCGTGCTTCCGTTGCGTGGCATGGAAGCTACCCACCGAAAGGGTGCTACAGCTGAGATATTATTATTACTGTTTTTCATTACAAAGAGTATTATGCCACAACCCATGAGAAGAGGCATCAACTGGGTTCACTTTCATGGGATAGTACCTGAGTAGAAAATGCAAGGGCCAATATTCATGAATTGGTTCATACTAAAACAGTAGCAGGTTATCGAAAATTATCCGACACCTTACTACCGGCTTGACCCTTTTCTGGGTCGTCTGTTAGACGTAGACCTCCGATTTTCCGTCAATCTCGTACTTGGACGCCATATTATCAAATTTATGTGAAGTTTCCACACCAGTTCCGGGCGAAATCAGTGCTCAGTGAATTTGCGCGGCACCCGTCGAGCGATGGCGTGTCTCTGTTACGTCTGGTTGATCGAATTAGTGATGCGTTTTCTTCACTCTACTGCTTGAGCCCGAGCATCACTAGAGGCATTTTTTTACCGAAAATCTGACCGCCATTTCATCTTCGCTCAACCGGGTCGATCGAATGGTTCAATTTTTTGGGGGCATTAATTGAGACTGCAACTACTCGATGACGCACAGTAGTATGCGTTTCTGTGTGGTGGTGACCGGCTGAGTGATGATCGATACTGTGTCATAAGTTGCTGTCTTCAATTCGTGCTGTAGATTAACTGGCCTGTACTGTGGGGCAGGCGTTTTGCTAGTTCAAACGAGCGTGTGCGGTGTAAGAGTTTTGAAATTAATTTAGGGAAATCTTTTGCTCCCGAGCGCTAATTTTCACAGCAAACGGCGTATTGAAACCGATGACGGAAAGACATTGGAACCGATGGAGCTCATCAAACAGGAGGCATTAGCTGTAGGTGATTCAGCACCACCAGAAACCGACCGATCAACGAGGTATCGAGTCACTTAAGAGGGAATAAAATGAAGGTAGTTTTCCAGTAAACCTGAATTTGGATCGCTTTCGTGGGGTGAATCTGGCCTTAGGTGAAATTGAATGCGGTGAATATCCGAAAGAACTTAGATAAAGGCCCAGTCCGGCGAATTATTGATGGCTCAGTGGCGTCAATTGATTGTTGGGCGGCTGGGCTTGATTGTTGAGTTTCAGGACGCGCTCAGACATGAAAAAACCATATGTGCAGAGAATGACACATCCCCAAGGTCAAGATCGGTACCACATATTTCGGATTGCAGGTGCGTTGGCGGAGCGCACCAAGCACGGCTTAGCAACATACGACCGGTGGAATGGGGTTGAAAGTGTACATGTCCGGAACACCGCCATTGGCTGTACAGAATGAACAAATGAACGGCCATAATTGGCCATTTAATCATCCTATATAGTTACGCAGGTCTGTATGCTTTGTGCTGACAATACGGCCGTGTCCCGAGTTCTTTGTCTTCACCTTTTCGCGTAGTCTGGCAGACGCAGTGCAGGCGTAACCAATAGACGGCCACCGACGATACAACACTTGGTCACGTTATGTCCCCCTAAAAATTTGCATTTATTAAGACCCGATAAATGTTGCCTCGTGATGTGTGTTACAATCCCGTCATCAGGCTGAGAACAGCGAGTCCTCGTGACAACTGGTGCTTTTGAACAATTTTTAACCGTCTTGGAGTAAATTATCGACAAAGTTGGATCATTGGGGTTGGAAAGGCACTTCCAGCTCAGCGAGCAATCAGCGTCCGTCATTGAAGCCCAGGATTATCTTCACTGCAGTCTAAAATACAGCAAGAGAGGATACATTCAGTTGTAAAACTTGGTTTGAAACTTTTCAAAACGAATAACCTCAATATGAGTGTACAAATTGGCAGTCATCGAACTTTAATAATGAGTTACGATTTCTGTGCATAGCTACATCCGAGCAGTTCCCAGATCTTATTCTGGGAGGCGAATGTCGTTAACAGTGTAGGATGGAAGCATATAGAGATAAAACCTGTCTGGAGTCATTGAGAACCATGCGCTAGTACATCTGAGTTCTTTATGGGATAGTAAACACGAGTCTATCAAATTTCATTAGTAAGTTCAGATATATGTCGGGGTTACAACCGACAGAAGCGATCAACGGTGATGTCATATGCTTTCGTCATGTGGCTAAAAAAGCGGTTCTTTTCTAGATGAGCTCCGCCACTAATGCAAAAAGTGCATGCGCGAAAAGTTAAACCCCGCTACTTTTTGCCAGCTCCAATGTAATGTACGCACACAACCTTGACCTATTTTTGATGAAAACGATCCCTTATCTGCATCTAGGCTCATTTTGTGTAAATGTTTTCTCCATTCGGACGTAAAACCTTAAATGAACTTTCTGACGCTTTCAAGTCTTGCTCATGACAAGGAGACGACAATACGTTTTTTGCAAAGTCACCGAGTGGTCCATCAGCAGCGCTTATACAACATTGGCCACCAAATTACTCTTTCAACTCTTTCTGACAGGTGGAGGTGTAATGCCCGACAGGAAATCGGTTTTCGAAAGGTAACTTGGCTGAAATGGTCTAGGATAAAGCTTAGGACAGTCGAATTCTGCTCAGAGGAATTACCTATTAGCCACACGACCGCTATTGACTGGAAGAACTTCGTGAAGTTTGCGCCTGGCGGCTTTTGCAGACTCCAACAGTTATCGGTGGCCCAAAGCTACACGTCGAGATCGATGAAACGCTAATAGCTCGCCCTAAAAACCACGCAGGGCGAATCCTTCCTCAGCAGTAGATTTTCGAAGGGATCTGCCGGGAAAATAAAGGTGTCATATATGCCAGATCAAACCGCGACTACTTTAATGGACGCAATCCAGGCTTGGATCGCTCCCGGCTCAATCATCATCTCCGATATGTGGGCATCATAACAAGGAATTGAAACGACGATTGAAATTAATTATACTCATGAAACGGTTATTCATACCGAAAACTTTGTGGATCCAACGACTAAAGCTCACACACACAAACCATCGAATCTCTTTGGCACGTCTACAAGATGCATAATAACGCCAATGTGGCACACACCTATCTTTAGTGGACAGCTACTTGTGTGAGTTCGTTTGGAGGCAAAGGCACCAAAAAACGGAGCTTTTTCATGCAAAGTATTAATGACATGTCCATCTTCCATAAAAACTAAAAGTGCAAATTTCATATCCTCTTTTTGCTAATATTTTTTTGGGTGGCAGGGGTTAATTTTTTGGCGGGGCTTATCTGGAAAATATCCAAAAAACTTATGTTCCGATTCTGCTTCAACCGTCGAATACTGCTGAACATGATTCCGTCAGGTAACCCCATTTCTGATGGTTTTCCATCATAAACGTCTGCCTACTGGCGTACATCCGACACGTCTGTTACGAACCGCGTACACAGTTTTCTCAAATCTTAAACGTTGCAGGATAGCCTACCCTCTCTACTTCTGCTGTGTATTCCCAGCCCAAATTTGCTGAAACAGAAATATGACCCATAAAGCTCACCCCCCTCATAGAAAGCATTATCCAGTGACCCCTGAGAACGGTCTTAAGGATGGCTTTTTTCTAGGAGATTTATTTGAACACAGCTTTAACATGACCGCGATACACGGATTGGCCGTCGAGCTGTTAGATGAAATTAACCGTGCCGCGCGTGATAGAGCACCAGGCTGCATTCTTGTTCTAGTGGACCAGTCGCACATTCCCTTTATTTCGTCAAACTCTTGGGTCAACTTCAGTTATTGTTCATAGAAGCACGCCGTTTTGAAAGTCCACTAACTTTGGGTTCCACATCAAAGAACAAAAACGGTATATAGAGAAGTCGTTCGTTCTCATGGGTTGATCCGTCTTGGTAAACCAAGGGATTATTCCGCTGGGAGTATCTAGAATCTCGCTCCAATGAGCATCCTTGTATCTGGCGACCCGTACTTCGAGTCCTCTTTTTAGGTCACACAGATTGTTTGATCATCGAATACTATTCAGAGTTATACTCAACGCCCTGATAAATTGCTTCAAACAAACACACTACTCATGAGGTTACTGAAAACTTTTTAAAACCCGACTTAGCCCCTCTTCATGCTCCACAAGTGGACGTAATCCATGGTTTCTCGTAAATCTAACATTCAATTTCAACCTGAACTCGTGAAAAACTCACTTTTAAATTAATTTAGCCTTAGCGTTAGATTGAGCTGAATTTGTCATCCATGCTGTCCTGCAGCCGGATATGCTTCTCAGAGGGCGCCTTATCATTCAATCGGTACTATATTTCAGATATTTTGACGTAACACACGAAAGAACGCGATAAAAGAAGAGTCCGGCTGGGATTTACTAAAATCTCCAGATAGGGTCAGTTAAGTTCTCAGTAGGGTGCATTTCACACAAAAAGCAACCACATTGAAGGCTGATTACATGGGTTTTAGAGATAAAGAAAAGATGTCCGGCCCCAGTTCCCCGTCGCTCATTTTGAGGAATCGCGTGAATACAGAGCACTTATGTGCTGGGTGAAAGTGACCTTCTGTTGGGTACCGCCTCGATGATGGTTTTGCTTATGCCATTCGATGAGCTTCGTTCATTTTTCGGGGCATCGAGGGCAACTGTTGCGCCCTATGTGAATGACGGTAGGAAAACGGGAACATTCCGGCAGACTGAACCCCCGTTCCGGAGCTAGAAACTTCAAACAACACGCGTTTTATTTTCAACGTTAGAAAGTTCACCGACCTGGCAGTAGAGCATCGGATTCCGGTTATTGTGTGGTGTGGATACAAGTCTATATTATATTATATTTATTATATTTATATGGTGAATGGCGTTCATTGGACTTTCTTCAAGCAAACCTTTATCCTAACTAAAACAAACAAACCACAAATGGCTCAGAATGAAGAACAGCACACACAACGAGTGAATCATCCGTTTGAGAAGTTGTCACCTGAGTGACCAATCGATGCGTGACCACGTGACTTGAATCTCATGACTGAAGGATGCAACGCTATATTCCGTATAGGTGCGAATCATTCACACTGCTCATTGGCCGCTCGTGGCCGACAGGTTTCCTTCAACTATTAGCCAGAAGATTGAGGGTTCGAAACCCCCTGGAGTTCTGTGAGATGTGCACTGGACACGACTCTAAATACAGTGGCACAGGCTGATTTCACATTCAGGGCAAAACCACCATTTGAAATTCCAGATGCACCTCCCAGCAGCTGCTTTTTGCATTTGAAACTTTCAAAATCGCTTTTGATACTTCCTGTGCGTCCTCAGTAAGAATTATCGCCACTTGTCAGTGCGGCTTTAAATATCTGCCTAGTGTGCTAGAAAAATAAAGCGAGACAATAAAAAGAGGGACACGGTGTATAGTCACTCTTCACTTTTGGAGCGCTTGCCGATGAAATGCTGTTGATAACTAGAGTGATGGACTGTGTGCCTAACACAGCCCAATACTTCGTCTACTGGGTTTGAGATAGCACAACTGCTAACGTGCAGGTTTACTAACCAGAAGATCCATGATTCGAACCCGTCCAGGGAATTTCGACTGGTACCGTCTAGGGCTCGTCAACTTGATAGAAGATAATCAATAATCATTCAGCTGTAACACCCTTTTGGTGACTAGCTGCCATGCCACCCATAGGGAGCATAAGGGCTGGGATACTGTCAGGTAGCCCAAGCCTAGACAAGAGAAGTCGAGGGACACAGGTCAGGTTCGAACCACGGACCTTCCGGTCAGTAAATTCGCGCTCTAACCACTTGAGCCATCCCGAGACTCCGTCGAGTTGTGTGGCAGTTATAAACCGAAAGACGGCCATTTGAGCCATCCAGTTATTGTATGTCCAATAAAAGTCTTACTTGCTCACTTATATGAAGACTAAAGCACACCTCATCCATAGATCATCCTGGCGAAAGGTTTGAGCACACATTTTATCATAACAAGGTCACTTCCCGGTGAATACTTCTTAGGGGTGACGTGAAAAAACGTCAAGATGAGATCGCGGAATCTGAACATATTGCGCCGAACAATGGACATTATCAGAATGGCGTTTATGAGAGTGGGAAGCTCATTTCTGAAAGCATACCAAAGAGTTTCGACCCAAGTAAACCGAAAAAACCTTCCTAAAGCGCTCTACTAAGGGAAAGAATCCGCATACTAGTGTTTCATTTCCAGACAAGGGGTCCCGGTTTTCTGCTTCTCAAATGAGGCTGATCATCAGGTACTGCAGGACGTTTCTTCCCAGGAATGAGAGCGATGTGGTGAGCCTTAGGACAAAAGTTTGGCAGTCAACTAACTGACTTGCCACTAGTTGTTATTCCTACACCACCAAGGTAAAATTTATCGCATCATCATGTGGGAAACTGTCTTTAAAGAGCTCTGCAATTTGTTACTTAACTACGGATTTCAGTTCCTGAGCGCTTATGCACATTAACTGGGGTTCAGCCAGTCTATTGATTGTTAACGGACTAGTACTGTTTCCAAGCGATACCAGTTTGACAGCAATCATTTTGGTGTCTACAGATATATCTTCACGGGAAGGAAGGTCAGACTTCGTTTCAGTGGAACTGTGATGAACATGACTGATGCTCTGTTCATTGCTCTATTCATTATTCTCTTGTTTTAATATTCCATATGCTGTACATATTCGCCAATTCGAATACATACGTGCTGGTTGCCACTCTTCGCTGAATTCTGGATTTCTAGTTTGTCGGGTTATACCGATATACGTACGAAACTTAATTCCCACAGGAACCATGCAATAGATCCTATCTGTAGTGAAAGAGCTGTTTTGTACTCTTCAGGTGAGTAAGCTCTCTTTTTAGTTCCCTGCTGTTGACTATTAAAATGTAAGCGGTCGCGTAGAGGGACACCCATTTTCATGTTCGGAATTTACTACCGGAAGACTACGCAAAATCTCTGGTTAATACTCCGTTTATTGTCTCATTCAAATCCCAGTATGGTGCGCAAAGTTCACCTCATGTTTCAGTTGGACTAAACATTACGATATGGATCCAAGTAGAACACAAGTTTTACGAAAACTCGGGGATCGCGCCTGTCTGTGTCGCGCATACACCGATCAAATTGGCGACCTAGATGCCTATGGAAACATGCGCTTGAAAGGTTAACGTCTGTTGTCCTTTCCTAGTGGGGAGGTAACAACTTGAGGGTTGATATGTTGCTGAGGTCCGGTTATCAATCTTCATCGAGAAAATTATGCGGCACTCAGCGTAACTAGTTGCGAGGATACGGATGAAAGGAAGAAGACCTTCGCTGCCGATTTATTTATTACAAAACGCCAAATGAAAATTTACAGACTATTGGACAGGGAAGCAAAACTCCCATATGCATCTTGTTTACAAAAACTGAATATCCATCTCCCTGAACGTATCTTCCTGACCTTTCATGGATATTTATTGACTGTTGTACAAATGGAGGCAAATGCGACTTCACAAATTCCGTGATTAGTTCCACTTTTCAGGAGGCGTGAAGCGGATTTGCGAGAAAACGTACTACTCGCATGTCCCGTCAGTAGTATCCACCGTTACACTGGTAGATATAATGAATTATTCCCGCAGCACCCTAATGCTGCCGGACTTCGCTTGGTTGTTTAAATGAGTAACAAATTAGGCTGCAAAATGTCATAGTAGCCACATTGCTTTTTGGTGATGTACTACACGAGAGGATTATGAGCTGAAGACAATATGCCATGTTGTTGCTACTGCTCTTTTGCATGAAGATCGTAACAGCTGTTTTGTGTCTAACCGCCAGGTTTGGTATGCCTTCTTGGTATATTTATAAGGTAGGTGTAGTGAGTATAGGAATGTTTCTCCGAAGGCGCGACAATTTCCTTTAACATACATAAATGTCTAACCGCCAGGTTTGGTATGCCTTCTTGGTATATTTATAAGGTAGGTGTAGTGAGTATAGGAATGTTTCTCCGAAGGCGCGACAATTTACTTTAACATAAATTATTTCAGCCTGAACTGAAGCCCACTAAGCGAAACAAACGGAATCAGCAATGACTTTACCGCAGCTATGAAATTGTGAGAATGAATATGGTGCTACATCAAAAATAAACAATTTATAGGAGATCAAGGTACCAGGATGACCAACACTGACGAAAACTAAACCAGGAGTGCTTATTCTGCATAGATGAATAGCTGTATATACCCGGAACGTGAGTATAACAGTGAGCATAATGGACGCTGATTTTTTTGTATATATATACAGTGAAAGCACGTTGGGTAAGGGTTCTTGCGTGTAGAGGTGTTAAGATTATGCCGGATGATGGATATTAGAAAGCAGGTTGGCGAGGGTATGGGCGGGTGATCTAGAGGTTGGGATGTGGAAAGGGAATTTTCATGAGATGCCCGGTTCAGAGTTTGTTTGAAAATCCAGACGATACCAACATGCACTGCTAAATTCAGACACCGTTTTTTTTCAGAAAGGCATCAAGATAAGTGCGAGAAGCTTACGGACACCTTTTTTGAAGACTGAGATTATGCTGACGGATGTAGGAGGTAGGAAAATATTTGGTGCAGGAATCGTTCTGGAAAACGCCGTAGGTGTGAACAATACAGCTTGGAAGAAACCCATGGTTGAGGTGGAGTACTAGGCGGAAACAGCTGTCTATGGTAGATAGGTGACAAATTGATGGTACACTCGCAGTTGCTCTTTGCTGATCAGTTTCAAGGAGTACGGTAACCCAGTTAAACCGTGGGCTCAGCAGTTGCCTGCGGTGTTTCGGAAGTGAAAGTTTATGGTTGGAGTAAAATAATAGTGAGCTCGGAAGGTGGGTGGGTGCGAATTGGCGGCTGGTGAGTGATTCAGACACCCAGTTAATGGATTCAGGGTTTGTCTTGGCTGAAAGTGTAGATGCGTGGAGACCTGGGTTGCACAAATTTACATATATGGTTTTTCGTTTTGACTACGATGGTGATGAACCATCAACGGATGGGCATCTACTAATTTGTTAAAATGGCCGGGGATCTACAATGAATATAAGTGAAATTTGCATTCAGCGCCGAAGAGCATTTAAATGGTAGCAGAGAACAAATGGTTTTTAGATGTTATTCAATTAAAGGACCATGGGAAAACCCAGACTCCATCACTGTCTTCCGAAGGGTCAGACAATATAACCTAATTAAACTTTGGATGTCTGGTTTGGAGGAAAGCCTCATATCCGCCACTGAAATAGCCAGTGGGTCCATATTTAACCAAATCTGAATAATTTTGTACACCGTCAAAGTCGGAAGATCCTCCGGCCAGAAGCTGATGGCAGCAAGGGACCTAGGAATAGCCCAGGCATGATGCAGCTTGAATTATGTGTGTTTGCACGTGTTGCTTGGAGCATGGAACAGCTTCGGTGGGAGATGCTGACAGCTGAACTGACGGTGTGAAAAATGACACCAGAACGAGTTTAGTCATTTTTCAAACATATAAAGCGGAGAAGAATTTAAGGTTAGCCTCATGACTCGGGATGAATTTTAACACTGTTCTGCCTCTTATGAAATTTAATGGTATTGGTTATCGACAGTTCAGTAGGTAGTGGTTGTGGTCGGCTAGCGTTTTGTTAAGGATTTTCGTTCGGGAGACGTCGAGCTGCGCATTCAAACGTTCGGACATTTGGGATTCACAGAAACAGGCACAAGCGAAGTCTACTAGGAGGCTGGGGTACTGTTGATGAATACGACGATTTGAGCGCTTGAACACCGATGGTGCGGGTAGGTTCATCGGTGAAACCTGGACCCGGAAATGCCCCCATAGCTGCAATGAACATGAATGCTAGAGGTTGGGGGATTACATGAAAGGTAGTGGGCGAACTCTTGCGCAACTGGAGCGGATGAGTGTAAAGCTGGAGCTTTTACCCACTTTCTGAGAATCACAGCTGGGTCGCTTTGGAATCTAAATGCATTGGCTGTGCCGCCGCCGATGGGTTCTTCAGTTTTGTTGAACGGGATATATGGACGTTAGTTCTTAGAAGGTTAGAAAAAAGTTGTGCAGTGAAGTCGAAGACAACAGTTAACTAGTCAATATGGAACCGGGTGGCTAGGTGTGATGAACATGACTGATGCTCTTTTTGTTGAATATATGGACGTTAGTTCTTAGAAGGTTAGAAAAAAGTTGTGCAGTGAAGTCGAAGACAACAGTTAACTAGTCAATATGGAATGGAATGGCTAGGTGTGATGAACATGACTGATGCTCTATTCATTGCTCTATTCATTATTCTCTTGTTTTAATATTCCATATGCTGTACATATTCGCCAATTCGAATACATACGTGCTGGCTGCCACTCTTCGCTGAATTCTGGATTTCTAGTTTGTCGGGTTATACCGATATACGTACGAAACTTAATTCCCACATATGCCTAAACCAAAAGACACCCTAATCAGCGTGCCTGCCGTCATTTGTCTAAATCACTTTCAGCATGGGATATCAGGAAGTCAGCGGTAGACGACTTTCGTCAGAATGTAGTGACGGCAAAGTCCGGTTTCAAAAGTTGCAGATATGGAAATTGACATTATTGGAACCACTGTGAGCACAGAGCATATATTCGCACTGGTTGGCTGACGCAGAAAAGACCGGAGAAGAACAACAGCGTGCATGTATTGAAACCGAAAGTAAGGGCACAAGTTGAGTGCATGTATAGAAATAGCCTGGGGTCATTTAAAGGTGTTACAATCTAACTTCTCCTTGTCAAAGGCTCGTCAGCAGTACATGTGCGCACGCATCAGGCCATAAGATAAACCTGCGTAGGCAGATATAGTCAAGCTTCCACTAGGGACACTTTAGCACCACAATGCTCTTAGATGCAAAACCTCTGCGGGTGGAACAAAATTTTTGAGACAAAATAATGCAATTTTTTGCATACGTGCTCGAAACAAAAATCATCCTGATCTACGTTCATATTTTTGCAGCTCACAGAATTTGATTGTCAACTGAAGCAATCATACCCCTGGCAGAAAAGTCTGGTAGATTGCTTTCCTAAGTCGCCGTCACCCCGGGATGCCTCAATGGGACTCAGAAGATTTGACTTGCTCTGAACTCACTTGCCTGTCACTTCTATTCTAACAGGGACACGTCGTAACTCTCGGAAATTCAATTCCGTTATGCGAATATTGATGTAACCAATGACCAAATCACCAAGGCCGTTTCACCTAACGAGTGGTTGCACTACAAATGTGGTGAACGGCTGCCAAATTCAACACAAATTTGAGGAATCCGAGGAAGCTAGTGAGCTTGGAGTATTCGCTATTGACAATCTGTATGCGAAGCACCGACTCTCCAATGAGATTTTTTCTTGAAGGAGGAGGACTAAACACCTCTCGGTTACCTGTTATCAACTTGTAAACAAATATAAGGTCGGATTACGGCAAACGGACGACTGAAAGATGAGGATTAGTGCATCTTCAGGCCTCTACTGAATTGTGGGGCGCCAG
>NW_008752055.1:47708-62296 GCF_000715545.1 Opisthorchis viverrini | reverse complement strand
GAACAGTGTGGTAGACCAGTGATCTGCATTTCCCGTCGACTTTCAAAAGCCGAACGTGGATATTCTCAAACTCAACGAGAAGCACTTGCTGTATATTGGGCTGTCAAACGGCTGCATAAATATCTTTTTGGATTGAACTTTACCATT
Organism: Opisthorchis viverrini; assembly: GCF_000715545.1. Classification (NCBI taxonomy): domain Eukaryota; kingdom Metazoa; phylum Platyhelminthes; class Trematoda; order Opisthorchiida; family Opisthorchiidae; genus Opisthorchis; species Opisthorchis viverrini. Next base: position 62,149 of record NW_008752055.1, on the reverse strand, counting down.
GCTACTGATCACAAGGCTTTGAAGTTCTTGTATCATCCAACGAAGTCTCTGGCGAAGTCATCTGCCGCTATGGTGCAACGGTGGATTATTGCATTGAGTTCTTACACCTACACAGGAGTTCATCGTAGTGCGAAAATGATTCCTCATGTCGATTTCTCGTCAAGAATTCTATCATGTGACTCTGATTCAACCATTACCAGTCAAGCGAGATGTGCTTGTTGCTGACACTGAAAGATATTTCGCTCCCATTTTCTCTGCACTGCGACGTGGCTGGACGCAGCAAGAACGTTGGCTAGGGTGCGAATTCTCTTGATTGGTGTCCGACCGAACGATTCTGCGCAGCGGAAAATAATGAAATCAGATGCTGACAATCGAGACCGTAAAGTGTTGGCGGTAATCACCGGGTTAACAATGCTTTCAGGTGTGTGGTCTTCGATTTTAATCTACCTCAAGGTGAGCGTTAAGAGGATATTGTGATGGTGTCGTAAACTATTTTTGAGGGCGTGGGTTCTGCATGATGACATCTGTCTCGGCTGCACTGTGAATGTGGTTATCATCGTCTGAATTACTGTTGCTGCCCCATGGTAAACCAGTTTACTTTGTTTACTCTCGGTTTGGAGGTAGTAAGAAGAATAACTTGGTATCTACGTGTTTAGAAGTCTTCTGAACCACATAAATGACCTAGCCTTGGCATCACAACCGGCAACTTAAGCATTGTTGGGGAAATACAACAAGTTTCGCCCTGCTTCCCGTGCCACCTGAGAATTGGGTAGTGGAGTTTTGTGTCTTCAGTTATACCAACCGAATACCTGACAGCAACCTATTCAAGGAAGTTGTCCTACTTCAAAAGCCTTGAGGATCCTGAGAAACAGCCGACATGAGACTATTCTATTCAGTAACCCGTCTGAGGCTGTAATGATGATAGTCCCGCTGCCTTTTTAAGGATTTGGGTGTGATGAGATTTGAAGAGGTTAGTGAGAGAGGAGCAGGCTTTACTGAAAGCTTTACGGACCTGATGCATTGAGTAAGTTTGACGATCTCGTAGAACGGTCAATTCTAGCCCTGTGTGCAAGACTGGTCCATGGTGGCTGTATAAGAGCAGCACCCGAAAAAAACAACGAATAACCAACAGAAATTTCGAGAAATGCAGAAAGGCAACCGACGAGAACCGTACGCGCTTTTTTTACTGTACACTAGTGTAGGATATCCCGTCCAAATGGAATTAGATATATGAAATTAAACTGTTGAACTGGGCGTGCTTTTACTGCACTGACCTTCGCAAGCGTCACTTCGAAAATTAGAACCAGTTTTCGTGACATGGCCGCATATTTGTTCACTATAAACAAACGTGCTGCATGCCATTAGTTGTAACTTCGATATTATACGATATACAGAGCACTACGTTGAGAATTACTTCCTATAATTCTTTGCTATATAATCCGCAGCTTACATGGCTTGGAAAAGTCTGTGGCGTAGTAGCTCTCTTCAGAGGGACTGTGCGTAGTGCAACCAGGTCTTCTGACGTCTTTGGCAGATACACAGTTGCTCCAGAGCGAACGTTGAATTTAAAACCGCAGACGAACTTCGGTCGTTAATAGCTGAAGCTACTTGGTCATGCACAGATTAATGAACTAATCTGTCATATTGATTGACTATTGCTTAAATATGAGTTGTGAGCTCAGGCTCACCCAGTTGTTTTGCGTACACCAAACTTTGCAGCAGAATTGCTAATGTTATACAAACAACCTCCCTCCAAGAGACACGATCCAAGAAGTGCACCGACTTTGGTGTACACAGTGCCCAGGATCAATAATCCGATAGGTATTCAAATTCAGAGGTGTTGAAAGCAAGTCGATAAGACTCAAGCAGCACATCGATTACAAAGTTAAAGGACGGAGGACGGAACATTACTGCATGACATCACGTGATAGCGTGAGCCCGGGAGAAATTCTGGCGTAGATGTGCACACTTATCATATACTGAACGTACTCATCCTCCACAGGCAATAAGAACGCAGATAAGAGTAAATACGGCTACAGTTTAATACGATCAACATAATTATAGGAAACTTTAGATGAGAAAATACGGTTTTTGATCGTCAAAATAAGGGCAAATTTGCAGTAGTTGTTACAAAGTGAAGAAATAATCAACGCGATTCAGGCCAGAGTGACGTTCAACATGATTCTCTCGTGTATATACCTTTAAACGATAATCCATTCTGCGGAGGAAAATACGAGACTGTATCTGAGAAGTTATAGTCACTAAATGGATGATCCATTAATGTTTTTACAGACCTTATCGCACCATTTTTGAATAAGTGGAGCACCGTTGACGCGTTTCATTTTATGGGCCTTATGTCTCTACTCCAGTTACTTCGAATATGAAATCACTACATGCGGCTAGCCGCCCTCAAACGTATCGTCTGGGATGAATAGTTTTTGTTAGGAAACCATGAAAATGCATGCTTGGATTTAGCTGCCGGTGGCAGACTGCTTTCGATGGTCCACTTGAGAGTCTTTGCTCCTCTTAGAGGTTGAGTTGACGAGGCAAGCTAAAACTTTCTAATTTTAGGGCCTATTGTTTGAAACAGGATTCCTGTAATTGGCTTGAGGTTTTATTCTTTTTTGATATTATTCACTAACATCCGTCCTCCCTGAACCAATCGGTTAAATCATCTGAAAACCTGATCCGTGATAGTGCTTTTTCAATTTATCAGGCTTCTACGATTCACCAGGCATTTCGGCCAACCCTCAGTGTTCTAAATGTTTAGGTTTTGAGTACTGTGCGCACGTCATCACAGTTATTTGTTGATGATATAGTTTTCCTGGATTTAGTCAGTGATGTTCTTTATCTTATCTTGTGACATTCTGTTACCCAAAAAACCGTCATTGTAGTTTTCGCTCATTAGAACTGCGGTTTCTCTTCTCTGGTCTGGTCAGCCTACTTTCAACAGTTGATAGACACTTTGCAGCTATTTCATCCCCAATGGAAGTCATTAGGAGTGTGCATCCTTCGAAGTTTAGATAATTTGGAAATCACCACCTTCCGATTTGTGGTTGAACATAATCGCTCTACTTTGAGCGGCTTGATAGCATTGCAATTTTCTTTTGCTCGGACAGGATGCGACACCGCTTATTCTCCAACCACAGAGACCACGTCACCTGAAAAGGTAGTAAATGGATTCCTGGGTACCGATAGAAATTCCTCCTTTCTTATAGAATCAGATTTGTTGTTAGACACATGTAAAATAATTTTGGTATAAGAAAATCGTCCAACTTTTATCTAAAATACGTCCTGTCCAATAAGCGGTGCTAAATTCCGTTTGAGCGAGGACTATTCATACTGCTTTTAATCGCTTTAGGTAAACTATATTGGCGTTTAGACACTGGTCTAAAAAGAGCAAGTTTTAAACCCTCTGAGTTCCAGAAGATCTGTATTGTTAAAGATTTCCAATGATGACAAAATTTGAATTTAAAACCGCAGACGAACTTCGGTCGTTAATAGCTGAAGCTACTTGGTCATGCACAGATTAATGAACTAATCTGTCATACTGATTGACTATTGCTTAAATATGAGTTGTGAGCTCAGGCTCACCCAGTTGTTTTGCGTACACCAAACTTTGCAGCAGAACTGCTAATGTTATACAAACAACCTCCCTCCAAGAGGCACGATCCAAGAAGTGCACCGACTTTGGTGTACACAGTGCCCAGGATCAATAATCCGATAGGTATTCAAATTCAGAGGTGTTGAAAGCAAGTCGATAAGACTCAAGCAGCACATCGATTACAAAGTTAAAGGACGGAGGACGGAACATTACTGCATGACATCACGTGATAGCATGAGCCCGGGAGAAATTCTGGCGTAGATGTGCACACTTATCATATACTGAACGTACTCATCCTCCACAGGCAATAAGAACGCAGATAAGAGTAAACACGGCTACAGTTTAATACGATCAACATAATTATAGGAAACTTTAGATGAGAAAATACGGTTTTTGATCGTCAAAATAAGGGCAAATTTGCAGTAGTTGTTACAAAGTGAAGAAATAATCAACGCGATCCAGGCCAGAGTGACGTTCAACATGATTCTCTCGTGTATATACCTTTAAACGATAATCCAATCTGCGGAGGAAAATACGAGACGGTATCTGATATCTGAGAAGTTATAGTCACTAAATGGATGATCCATTAACGTTTTTAAAGACCTTCTCGCACCATTTTTGAATAAGTGGAGCACCGTTGACGCGTTTCATTTTATGGGCCTTATGTCTCTACTCCAGTTACTTCGAATATGAAATCACTACATGCGGCTAGCCGCCCTCAAACGTATCGTCTGGGATGAATAGTTTTTGTTAGGAAACCATGAAAATGCATGCTTGGATTTAGCTGCCGGTGGCAGACTGCTTTCGATGGTCCACTTGAGAGTCTTTGCTCCTCTTAGAGGTTGAGTTGACGAGGCAAGCTAAAACTTTCTAATTTTAGGGCCTATTGTTTGAAACAGGATTCCTGTAATTGGCTTGAGGTTTTATTCTTTTTTGATATTATTCACTAACATCCGTCCTCCCTGAACCAATCGGTTAAATCATCTGAAAACCTGATCCGTGATAGTGCTTTTTCAATTTATCAGGCTTCTACGATTCACCAGGCATTTCGGCCAACCCTCAGTGTTCTAAATGTTTAGGTTTTGAGTACTGTGCGCACGTCATCACAGTTATTTGTTGATGATATAGTTTTCCTGGATTTAGTCAGTGATGTTCTTTATCTTATCTTGTGACATTCTGTTACCCAAAAAACCGTCATTGTAGTTTTCGCTCATTAGAACTGCGGTTTCTCTTCTCTGGTCTGGTCAGCCTACTTTCAACAGTTGATAGACACTTTGCAGCTATTTCATCCCCAATGGAAGTCATTAGGAGTGTGCATCCTTCGAAGTTTAGATAATTTGGAAATCACCACCTTCCGATTTGTGGTTGAACATAATCGCTCTACTTTGAGCGGCTTGATAGCATTGCAATTTTCTTTTGCTCGGACAGGATGCGACACCGCTTATTCTCCAACCACAGAGACCACGTCACCTGAAAAGGTAGTAAATGGATTCCTGGGTACCGATAGAAATTCCTCCTTTCTTATAGAATCAGATTTGTTGTTAGACACATGTAAAATAATTTTGGTATAAGAAAATCGTCCAACTTTTATCTAAAATACGTCCTGTCAAATAAGCGGTGCTAAATTCCGTTTGAGCGAGGACTATTCATACTGCTTCCTGTCAAAAAGCGGTGCTAAATTCCGTTTGAGCGAGGACTATTCATACTGCTTTTAATCGCTTTAGGTAAACTATATTGGCGTTTAGACACTGGTCTAAAAAGAGCAAGTTTTAAACCCTCTGAGTTCCAGAAGATCTGTATTGTTAAAGATTTCCAATGATGACAAAATTCTTTTGCAGTCCTTAATTTTTGAACACAGATTGACTCTCTGACAGGACAAACTTTCAATTAAAATTTACAAAATCATATCTTCGATAAACAAAACCCCCCAGAGTGCAATTTTTAACACTTAATGAAATTATGTAAAACAACTTAGTTGTTGGAATCTAGTACGTTGTAATGTCCTTTCTCATACCTGAGTCTCACATAAAGTTAATGCAAATAAATACTCACTTCCTTGGACATCTTTTATCATGCTTTGTAGACCGATACATCGGGCTCTCCTCGCATCTAGCAATTTAATAAAGAAGAGGAGACAAAATCTTGTACAGTTTGGGTTGTGGGCATTAACGTAAGGTTAAGGGCAGCATTTATACTTGCAAAAATACTCTAAACCGACTTTGACAGACACGGTTCTTATTCAGCAATTCTTAGTAATATATGCTATTGACGAGAAAAAAACCTAAGATCTTACTTCCAACACTCTAGAAGTCCAATGAACTGTCACATTATGGAGGGTTTTACTGCACGAGTATATTTGAATCAGCATACTGTCATACGCCAGTTTAGGATAACTTAATTACACAGATGTGCATTTTTTGCGACAACTAGTGACTGTTAGCCATCGGCTAAAATTTTTATGTTGCTTCATTCTCTATAAACTCTACAAAGTATGGCTCAGGTACTGAAATAAAATAGCTGCTCAAATTAAAAACGTCGTTGCCACCAGTAAAATGCAGCTGGCCTCTGACACATCTGGCTTAGATACCTAAAGCACGAAAATTTCACTTTGCCGGTAACATTAAAAAGCAAAAAAAATCGGCATCTCACTCTAAAACAAGGCAAATGAACATAGCTAAAAATGTGCTCTACTAACATCGTGTACCATTTTTTTCTATCAGTGCACTGAAAGCATACAGAGGTTCCTTATTACGGTGCTATGCTTTTCTTCTAGCAAACTTAACGCCAAGCACTTACAAGATTTCATTTAAACTGTGAATAACCCAAGCACTATTTATCTGCTGCTTATTCAAGGCAGAAAGATACTCTCACCCCTCACTCTAGTATCTCGTACATCTCCCCGGAACTACCCATCATTATGGCTTATATACTGTCCAATTCTGTCCAGCAATGTGGCAGACGTTTTTTACCATCGAAGTTTGAATACCTGGTCTTTTTTCGACATTACCTGAAAAAAGGGGAGCTTCGTGGAAGCAATCTTTCGTAATATTTTACTTGGAGAGGGAGACACATAGTGTTCATATCTTTGTCATCAGAGAAAATGTCAGGCTTAACCCCGACCTCTACTCTAGCACACAAACAACCTTCCGGCTATGCAGGGTTTGTATCAGCTAACTACCGGGACTCCGTGTCAACAGGGCCACCCGGGTGTGTCTAGGTAGCTTATGCACATGACCCAAGTTTCCAACCATCGCAGTTCCAGGCGCACAAATCCCTAGTGAACTCATTTACTGAAATTAAAGCAGTCGTAACAGGATAGCAAATAGATAACTAAAAATGACAGTGCGCATAGAATATACACAGAATCCCTTACAAAATCAAAGTAGGGAAACGCTACTCAATTGTCCGCAAAAAATGATTGTTCCTCGCCACCTATTTCACAGATTGCTCAAAGTGAACATGTTAATCTACACTGCAAGGTATCTCTCACACAATCGTTACCACAGTTAGTTTTTACGTTCACAAAAATGCTAAACCACGGACGCACATAACCCCGCATTGATGACGTCACCTTATTTGGAGATAAGACGTTTTCATTCCAACCGTGAAGCGCTGTGATAAACAAAAAACCCACTTACGTGGTTGCGCAGCCAAACACTTATATTATTTATTAGTGTAGGGCCTTTTGCATCCTACAATCAGTCTTAACTATGACCTTATCTCTTTGAACAAGTACACAGAACCTTTTTTAAATTTCTCCATCGTTTCTGGTAACACGATATTCCACACGACATTCCGCACACGACACTTTGGTAAACACCGACTGCGTACACCTCTTCCACTTGAACGCCAGTTTAAAATATCTATGGATAAGTGGCCTCAGCTATTCTTGGATAAGAAATCTGGAAAAATGCTGCATTTTTCCGAAAGGGTAATCAAAACGTGGAGACCATCAATGCGAGACCAGACTCGCACATGATAATGCCTAGGCTCGCCCAAGACAAAAAGTGGAAACATGTTAATTCTAACAAAAAATTCGGACGGGTGCCCATAATTACCGGTCAGTAGATTGTATTAGAAAACATTCAGTCGGTGGGCCCACGATCAACTGCTGACAGGTGGCATTTCTCGGGTTCATGGGCGAAGGTTTAAATTTGCAACTACTCATATATTTTGAGTAGCTCATTCTGCCCCCTTTGATATATTACGCAGCCCACTCGGATGGCGGAAACGAAACCCAAACTACCGACAACGGGTTGCACTGAGAAGTTACTGAATGAATACCTTGCGGAAAAAGAAAATTTAGAACAGATTTTGAGCAAAATCGGAGAAGAGAAACATAAGGCTCTGCAACGAATGGAAGCAGGTTTGAACTAGTATGTTGTCGGGAACCTCGTGTAAAAACAGTTCAGGATGAATCTTGCGGTGTCACACAAGAGATAAAGCAACTGCAAGGTTGGTTTAAACGTGTGTATGATTGACGGCGTTTGGTTTTAGTCCAGAGGAAGCTGTGGCTTCACAAGTTAGAGCTTCAGCGCAGGAATTATGAACGGTGAGTAGACAGCAGTATAGCCATATCATCTCGTTTTTTCTTTCCATTATTCTCCAGATGAGTTCCACAAATAATTTCTATATGAGACAATCACTTCACCGCAATGTCCTCTACCATCTATCATCCAAATCTGTCTCCTCAAATTACACAAACTATGTGCTGAAATATGTGTGGTCTATGTAGTAGCTATGCCATAAAAAGGGCTTTCACCACTTCTGTTCTCTCGAACCCGACAGGTCTCTATTGTTGCTTCAGCCCACAACCGGTCAGCCGTTGATATCGATAGTTGCAGTCAATGTTCAAAAGTGGATTTAACACACAAGTGCGATTGGACTCTACGTGGTCACTCTTACACCGCCGTTGGGCAAACCATCCTCTATGTCTTTCGTCACAAAATGCATTTCCACTTGTTACCCCGTCATGTTGTTGGTTGATCGATGACCATCATCAGTCAAAATCAACCAAGGTCGCATGGGTCACAGAAATTTAGTGAAATGGCCTTCAACCAGTGGCGACCAATTTTGTTGATTTTTCAGTTACCTTGCAGTTTATTAGCTCCGAGACCAAAGTGAATATTGTGGCTCTATCTAACAGTTCTGACTGTGGAGTAACCAAATGAGTTAGGCCCGAGGAATGGGAATAGGGGTAGACTCACAATTTTGTCAGGCAACTGACAATATGAGTTACTATAATATGACCCAAACCAGGGCATGAAAATGAATGCTCAAACACAATGATACACAGATTTAAACGGCAACAGAGCCTGAATCAAATAATTCAGAACTAGGCATGGTCGGTCGCCTGAAAAATGCTGACATAGATGTGCCAAATCTGGACCGCGAATTAGAAACGAAGCGTCAATAAATACGTCACATTTTGAACGCTATGAGAGGCTCCATGAGTTCTGATAGACTCATTCAATAACTCACCAAATGTGGGGCTTTTCATTTATTTTCATCCATTGTCTGATCATTTTCCTTCAACCAGCCAACCATTGGTATCGATAATTATAGTCAATTTGCAAACAAGATAAGAGAACTTGGGTCAAATGGATGTTGAACAAGTGATTACAAGATCCCTTGCTGTGCATATAATTTCATCTGTTTCGTTTCAATCAATGGATTTCATGAAAAGCTTGTGATACTGATGCGCAAAATTTTCCTGAAGACTCGACAGGGCTGCTGGAATAGATGATCGATTCGGATTCTGTGACAGTCGGTGACCTTAAATTCCTCGTCAGTTTTTATGGACTCTATGTTGCGTAATGTGTGGCTTGTAGTACATGTCAACAAAAATAGCTGAAGGCCCTTTGAGATGAAAACCGATCCGTTATATCTGTGCTGATCTGGCTACAGCCACAAATTGGTTGGCAAAATAATTGTATAATCCGTTGGATGGTCCAAAAAAGCCCATTCCTTTGGTTGCGGTGGCGAGTCCATCTTAGCTACTAACTAGTTGTGACGGAAAGCAATGAAATCAACTTTCCCCCTGGATGTGACCACAATTTGGTTGCCGCGAAACGATAGGCACTGTTGAATAGCCTCCCTAGAAGACTTGTTGACCGGGTCGGTTTATATTTCAAGCATGTCCTTAGAATTACCATGTTTCCCAGGTGGACGTTGGCAGCAACTTTTCATTTTGAACGTTTTCTGTGCTTTGTTAGTCAAAGGCACAGGCACACACGTTTCTGGTCGTTTGTAGAACCTCCATCAAACATTTCGGAGCATCTGATCCTTTTTTAGGCCGGTATTGCTATAACACTGGGGTGTTCATGCTGCCAACTGGTAGAGTTGGAAAACTATGTTATTGCTTCATACCGTTTTTCCAGTCTGACTGTTACGCAGGGCAACCAGCTATGACCACGATGTCAATGAGTTTACGGTCCACAAAATATGCTTCTAAGGATGGAACTTGAGTTTGTAGGTAGAATCACCGACTTTAGCACCTTCATAATTAGTGACTGCTCTGTGACAGTGAGGTCACTGCACTCCTCACCACGGCACTAGCACTGTTTGTCAGTTTGCACCACCTTCGCTGTCTGATTATTACCGAGCTTAAAGGGCTGTGCCTGGAAAACCATCTCAGAATCCGTTCTACTCCACAGCTGTGAAACTTGGTCCCTCCTATCTGGAACGTACTCATCTATTTGATTGCTACTACCTTCGTATTATGACCGGCTCTAACTGGCTGTATAGTCATTGTACGACTCGCAACCGAGTACTAGTTACTGAGTCGGATTCGCTCGAGCAGAATGAAACTCTGGTGCGGCCAACACGGTTGCGATATGTACTAATGCTGTCGGACCACAGTCTGGCAAATAGACTAACGAAGAGTTCGAACGGCACTAGTCATTATCTAGTTATCCGAAATTAACTCTTAGATTCAGCGGGTCTTCTCGCCTTCCAGGGTTAGCTCCGTGTGATTCTTATTGCACGAGGTTGAAAATTCTAAAAGACAAGCAAGAAACCAATCCCTCCCTCGAATTAGCTGTCACTTTATAGCTAGATCGCCTAGCTGAGGCTTTCCGGTCATTGCGTGCTATGCCTGTGCTGGGTAATATACGCAAAGAACGTTAGATCAATCCCAAGGATGCTTCATGCCCCAGAATAATGCTGAGATGTGTTCATCCCAGTGATTTTGGAAACCTTATCTACTTGCAAGAAGGCTGTCGACTTCAAGAATAATACAACGCCTGACTTCAGCAGGTGAGACACAAATTCGAGAACACCAAGCTAGATTTCGGCCAAGTAGGGAACGTAGTGACCACACCTACAATTCCGTAAAGTAGGTACTGCCTACTAATATTCAGTTTACATAGACTTCAAGGAGATCTTTTACTCTGTGTATGGATTAGAACTTTTCTGCATTTGTTCGGTCAACAGATAGTGTCGTTGACAGGTGAGGTGAATTCACCCAGGCGATACTCACCAACTTGCGTCGCCTGAGACTTCGGAAACGAAATTCGTCGAGCTTACCTATCTTTGTATTTGACCATGCTAAATTTACCTTACCATAATTTTCATTCGTCAGCCAGTTTACCCAATTGATTGGCATATCACAATTTAGTGTTTATACACATAGGTATCATTTTGTCAGTTTCTATCCAGATTGCCTGAATGAGTGTCTGGAGGTGTAGGCACCTCGGAATGATTGTGGTAGGCTAGCACTAAGTCCCTTCTCCGTCCAACTTTACTCGTTTCTTTACAATAAGGCTTTCAAATAAGTCATGGTTTTACGGCAGTGAAGCATCGGTGTTGAACACTGATAGAATGCTGTCGATTATTATTATTATTATTATTATTAGTTTTGTCTTTGCTGGTGCATACTAAATCGGCTAGTAATGGACCGGAAGGAGCATCGCATCTTCCGCTCAATAGTTTGGGCGCCGCATAATTTGATATATATATATATATATATATGCCACAATTTACGAACATATCTGCTATTGTAAGGGCTTTATTAGTTTCATAAAGTGGATTTTTGACCATATATATTAGTTCCATTCTTCAGGTAATCAACTCGGCGGAAGGTTGTGTGAGATGATGATATTGAGTGGCGCAACCTGTTCAGTAAAAACAGGAGTACCAGCTGGAAACTCAAAACACTAAGTCCATAAGATTTATCCAAGTACCCCGCCTTCGGCAACAGACCTACTAAAGGACCATCCCCACATTAAATGCCTCGATGAACTAGGTGCGTTCTTTTTACATAGACTGGAAACCGTAGATCTGAGACGGAGCAGGATTAATTACCGTTAATCGTTCCGCGGTATTCATCTGTAGCAATTTATTTGTATTGCAGCAGCAGGCATGAAAGTTGACAGTCTGCCAGATGTTTCACGCTTCTAAAGTTACAGTCAGTGCTCTTACCGCTTTGTCTCGATTGTGAGTAACGTCTATATTTCATTTTGCTTATAGTAGCTTAGAAGAGGTCACAAGCATCAAGAAGCTTATTGAGGATCTAACTAGACAAATCGAATCGGAGCAGCGTGCATCCAAGGACGAGCGGTGAGTTCCCAACTGTTGGTCTGGAGAGCTCTGTCTCAGGTTCACCCAGATCATGGACAGTTTGCAGTTATACACAAATCGACCTGGGCGATTCCCTGAAAAGAGACTGATTCCGGATGAAGGCAAAGGAGACGTACTCAGAAATGTCGATACTGGAGATCCAGAGTGTCCGATTGTTCCAGATGCTACTGTGCAACTGAAAGAACCCCATCAGGAACCGAATGAAAAAGGGGAGATGCCGCAACTCTCAGTGCCGGACGAGAAAAGTGAAATTCATGCGGCATGAAGCGACAGAACAAGTTTTCCAAAGCCATCATGTTTTGTTTTTTTCATGAATCCACAGACAGTTTTTTGGGAACGATGGGACGCTTTTTAACTCTCGTTGATTTAAACATTCTTAGTGTCAGTAGCAGTCGAGACAAGTGCTCTTTTTGACAAATTCTAAATCGGCGAACTAAGGTTGTGGTTGAACTTTCAGCAAGCAACGCCACAATGGTATCAATTATTCGCATTCGAAGGCATAATTACCCTTCCCGATATCTCGGTAGACTGCATGCCGTCACTGCAATGGGCGCAGACAAGGAAATCGCGAGCAGTATTAGACAGTGACGAAAAGTTGCTCTTTGATGGATGGGAAACTTTCACTTGGGTGTGATTATTGAAACGAAAGAGGTGAAAATACTGGATGTGAGCGGAACTAAGCTTTAAATGTTCGGGTCCTTTTAAGTTTTTTTTCTCACTTGAGCTTTGCTCCTGCAGATGAGGTCGATTTGAGCCCAAAATCCTAGGAGCGCCGTTTGGTTATTTCTTCCCTGCTAGGAATGATCAACAGTTCGGATCTGATAAACATTCAGAAAAATGCAACCTCATATCATTCATAAGCTTGGATAACAATATCAGAAGAAAATTTCTGCAACAAGACACCATTTGATGCAATTTTACCAGCAGCAAGCCGTGGTGTGTAAAATATATGTGAATTTATTCGAAATTCGGAAATAAGAGATGGTGGACTGCCAGACATCGCCAAAGACTGTAAGCTAGGTCACAAGAACCAGGGAAAACACATCATTCTGCGTTACGGTTGCTAAAAAAACCAGCATTCCAGAGAAAGTGAATAAATTGACGATTTTTGCGGGGCAACACGCCCCTCTTCGTTCTATTAAGACTATTGGTCAATCGATTGGCCTCGACACGGTTACAATGCAAAACAGAATGGAAAGAAGTGTCACTGATAGGCAGTTTGAATGCGCCTATCGCAGTGTATTTCAGTGGCACGTTGTAACAGCTGATTGGATGTGTCCGCGAGTTTGTACGCGTGCGCATCCTTTCGTCAACCCATCAGAGAACTGTCACGTGAGTGTGGATACCCCACTGTTTGTTTGGTTAGGCGTTCTGTCCCTCAAGTGCACCCACGATGGTAATTTCTCGTTTTGAGTAACCTCGGCTGCTAATGTTACGTGAGAATATGCGTTGATCAGCTGGAGCCAAAGGCATGTCCGGGATCTAATGTGATCAGTCGAACTGCTCACGGTAAGCAGCGTGCACGAGATCAAAGACAATCGTCGAACGTGATCTCACACACCCATGGTCAATGACTTACCGTAGAGTATCACTCTGCTAGGTAAGCAAAACAACATATCCGTTGGTCAATGTGGTGGCTTCTACAGGAAGAACATAAGAGAAGGACGGTAAGGTAAGGACCATAGTAAATTGGATGAAGTCAGGCTCTCAGTCATCCCTGAGGTAGTTTGGTAGCTTTCGTAGCACGTCTCCAAGTTCCAGTTAAGTAATACACGTAATAGTGATTCAGACAGCACACGAATCATTCAACCAACTGAGGTGAAATTTTGGATTCATGTACAAAATTGGATTGTGTACAAAGTCATGGAAACAGAACCACCGAAATTAAAGCAAGAGGAAAAAACAAATGTTTGACCTAAGCACCGTACACCTGGGGAGCAGTTTAGGAATTCCAGCGTTAAGGAACTTGTGTAGATTCGGATCGGGGTGAGCTGGCTCAGTGGTTACAGTGCAAACCCACTGACCGGAAGGTCCGTGGCTCAAACCCGACCTTTGCTTCTCGACTTCCCCCGTTTAGGCTTGGGCAACGTGGCAGTATCCCAGCCCTCGTGTTACATTCGGCTGCGGACAGAAGTGAAACTGCGTTGTTTCCGCGATTCTGCTGAACCTACAGAATGAATCGTTCAAATCGTTGAATGCAGACCTCTCTTCAAAAACCCCCATACTACATTCGGCAAGAAACCGGATAGTCCACTCC
>NW_008752055.1:47097-47363 GCF_000715545.1 Opisthorchis viverrini | reverse complement strand
CGATATTTCATGACATCGAAGAGATAGAGACATAGAGAGAGCGACATCGTAGGAAATAGATTAGGGCATTACAACACTACCACTTCGCTAGATTCTCTGGCATAACTGGCAAAACGTTTTAGCCAGTGCCCTTCTTAGCTGGACGCATTACCTGCATCGAACGGTTTTGTTCCGGGAATCAAGTCTCTGAAACTGCGGAGCAGATGAATAAGACAACAGCTTTCCATCTCTGGTGGAACAGTATAAATGAAGGTGTTCTGATGTAA
>NW_008752055.1:20950-42717 GCF_000715545.1 Opisthorchis viverrini | reverse complement strand
GGAACTTGTGTAGATTCGGATCGGGGTGAGCTGGCCCAGTGGTTACAGTGCAAACCCACTGACCGGAAGGTCCGTGGCTCAAACCCGACCTTTGCTTCTCGACTTCCCCCGTTTAGGCTTGGGCAACGTGGCAGTATCCCAGCCCTCGTGTTACATTCGGCTGCGGACAGAAGTGAAACTGCGTTGTTTCCGCGATTCTGCTGAACCTACAGAATGAATCGTTCAAATCGTTGAATGCAGACCTCTCTTCAAAAACCCCCATACTACATTCGGCAAGAAACCGGATAGTCCACTCCGCACTTCAAGTTTAAAAAGTGCAACCAAATGTGCACTGACCGTATCCTCTTGCATGGTGACGAGACACTTTCACGCCAAACGCAAGCCTCGAGGAATAAATGGACTTTCATCTGATCGATAGCCACTTGATCTGCCAGAGCTACCAATATTTAGACACATTTGCTGGTGACCGGTCCAACTGATGAAGGTAACCAAGTGAAACCGATATATGTCTGATTGATACAACCTGGATGTTCTGTCATCCTAAGAATGACATGTTTATTGTGAATGGCTTTACTGAATAGACCTTTAGGATAACATCCTTAAACTCTGATGGGACCTTTGTTAGGTCAGTCAGTAGTTTTGCTTCTGGATGAGATTCTTTGGGGGACCACACTGCGCGATATTTCATGACATCGTAGAGACCACGTAAGGAAATAGATTAGGGCAGTACAACACTATCACTTTGCTAGATTCTCTGGCATAACTCGCAAAACGTTTTAGCCAGTGCCCTTCTTATCTGGACGCATTACCTGCATCGAACGGTTTTGTTCCGGGAATCAAGTCTCTGAAACTGCGGAGCAGATGAATAAGACAACAGCTTTCCATCTCTGGTGGAACAGTATAAATGAAGGTGTTCTGATGTAACCGGGACAACAGTCGCGTTCAGAACGTATGGCTATCGTTACCATATTGAATTATTGGTTTTTGATGCACGACAATGGAGATATCTTACTGCTGTGACTTAGATGTCGGAGGGATCTCTTTTGTGGTAAGCACAGAGGCTTTGTTTGTATTCTTCAAAAAACCCGTTCACATGGGCCTGGCGTTTGTTTTGTCAAATAATCTGTTTGATTCCTATCACAGAAACAGCTCAACACAATGTTCGGATCTTCAGTTCATCCTGTCCATAGCAACAATAGCATCGTAATATATCAAAATACTGGTAGCCCGAGCTGTTGATTCGTTTTACGAGCTTCGCAGGCGGTTCACCATCGACCGTGGAGACATCACCAGTGCGCGCCTGGGTGAACCTATCTACACGCACCTGATCTGCATCAAAGCAAGGGCATACCTATCACACATAAATCGTTTAGACGTAGCGACATTTAGTTCGTGTCATTTCCTGTTAGGATATACCTACCATACACGAATCGATGTCGAAAATAACAGGCAGAATTTCTATGCACGAAAAAATTGGATGAAGGTATTTGAATGGCAGTCATGTTACAGTCTCTCCGCTTGTATACCTAATTTGTCTCGGTTTTTTTTCAAACCAGCAGCACAGCCTGCCAAGCTTGGTGGACAGATTGACGACCAAGTGATGTAGAACCAATTTTGAAGCAAAGGTTGACAGGACTCAGACTGAGCTCACGTTAGAACTAATCAGTAGTGTGTTGCAGTCTAGATTTCCAAAATTCGAGGCGGGAAAAAGTATTTATGGCATGGCAATTTCGCACATCGAATGACTGAAGTTCGAAGTCGGAGCAACGAAAATATACATCCGTGGTTGGTTTAAAACAGTTTGCAATTAGAATCCAGTACCCATTACCCTTCGGAGTGGAATCATCACGATTAATTGATGTGAGGGAAACTTACGCGTTTCTATCATCGTCTGACAAAGAACCACACAGTTTGAACTGTTCGGGGTCCACTAATCCAAAAAAGAACACCTCACGTGGCTTGAATGATAAAGTACAAACGAGCACACAATATGTCTATCTCAGTCACGGGACTATCGTTTAGCATTAGCCGTCAGCGAATGAAGTTTGAATTCGAGGTCAACTTATTAGTGATCTACTCAGTAAAAGCAGCCATAAAATCCGTCCTTACTGCGTATGTGCTAGGTTCTCACTCACCACGTTCTAAATGGAATACACAAAGTGCGGATAGAAACGATGGCTTTCCCAATGATCCAAAAGCCCGAGTGCTTGTTACAAAACGGCCCACGTTGGGTTCGAGATGGATATATCGGTGCGATCATGCAACGGGTTCGACACAAGCGTCCAGCACTTCAGCCTTTGCGAAACCAAGCTGTCGTCAGCATCAAACCTCGTAGTGTCTACGAGGTGTTTCCACCACCGGTCGACTACAAGCCTTGTGCTCCGCCTCGTGTAGACCCGTATAACTTTGCCCATGTGAAACCGAAAGCCTGTTCCCAAGAAACTAGCGATGCGAGTCACTACATCCACAAACGATCGGAGTTCATGAAGCAGAACGAATATCAACGCTATCATAACCAGTGGAGATGTTATTACTATGGGAATGCCGTGGAAAAAGAACAATACGGGTGAGTGACAGATTATATCAGCCGTTTGTTTACGAGTAGCTCGTCAGCACTTCATGTGCACCGCTAGCTCCACCCCCGGTAAAATGCCTATCACTCATTCACAACTTGTCTAACCCGATTCCGATCCCCTGGTAAAGAACTGAAATTGATGATCAGGAACGGTGATCGTCGGCAGGTGATCAGCAAAGCTTCTTCTGGAAGTGTAAACCAATACACTTTTCACATTTTCTAGAGAAATTCCATAGGAATCACTAGAAAGTTACCTACCCTGAGAGCGTCGATCAACTGGATTAGTACAAAATGTATACGTTCGAAGATTAGGAACACGAAAGGTTCTGTGGTTGTCCAGAAGGAACACACCAGACATAAGGTTACTGAGGCCTGTAATGTGCTACTCATAAGGTTGCTGAAAATCCGTCGACAGCCCACGACCGGTTTCGCCCTTTTTTGGGGCTCATCAGGTAGATGCAGCCTCCGGGCTTCCGTCAACCTCATGTTCTACGTGAAACCAAATTGCACGGAATGAGCGAATATACACTCATTTAATAACTGATTTGGTTTTTCAAGGGACTCATCTGGAACCCAGCTGAACCCCTCGTTTGTAATGTTTCCAGATGTTTCCTGAAAACATCACAAACGAGAGGTTCAGCTGGGTTCCAGGTGAGTCTCTCAAAAAGCCCAAATTAGTCGCAAATGAGTGTGTATTCGTTACTTGGATCTCTTTGACAGCGAAAGACCGGTTTCAGTCTTGCTGACGTTCATCAGTTGGGTACAGCCCCCACATTTCAGTTAACCTTATATTCTACCGGAATGCAATCCACGAAATACCGGAGTTTCAGCCAACTCCTAGCTGAAACTATTGTCCATAATATTTTTCAATTGAAGGCGCCGCACGAAGACCACCTCATGTTTCGATTGAGATGATGTTCGGCATATCGCAGTACATTTTCCAGACGGAACAATCTGCTCATATGTTTGCTAAGACATCTTCCACAGCCCACGACCGGTTTCGCACCGTTTTTACCCTTAGTATTGATTAACTTATTCAAATGGAGAACGAATTTACAAGAAAATTGACAGCATTCTCAGAAAAATTACGCTGTACTACTGCACTTGTACTGTTTTACCAATCCGTAACATATTTGATCTAATTTATTCCATTTGCATTCCGAAAAACCGTCAATTCGAGGTTACAAAGAGATTTAAAATAGACAGAATAGACATATATGTGTTCTGTGAAGAAGAGTCCACTGGAAGAGTGGCACTCCGTACTTCGATTCAGAATTTCATTCGATCATCCAGGTATACTGGACAGCAAGCCTGCTACTGAAATGGTAACAGCTTCCGCCAAGATGAACACTGAGTTGCAAAATGACCTGGTACTAGCAGAAGGCTCGACTGAACGTCCTATTTTTGGTATCCTTCAGCCGATTGTCTGTCCTCAGGTTTTACTTGAAACGACATCCGTACAACTGTTCCCACTCAGCGGACCTTATGAATAGTGTCATGTGAGATTATTGGTTTCCAGTTCACCTTCTGGTCAATGGTGTTCGTTTTTTCCAAAGCAACCTCATTTCACAACGAGCTGTCTCTGGTCCTCTTAATCGGTGACAACAACAGTTTCAAATCAGTACAAGAACACGAAAGAACCCCTCCGCAGAAGGCCGACAGGCTAGACAAGCAGTTCCAACGACCAAAAGTTGTCTGCCACCTCCTATGATGCACCCTGTAATATGCACGCTATGGGAGCACCAGGGGACAGTGATTCTCCGAAGGCAGGTGTTCACGACAATTTCTGTGGATGGAAAACAGAAACAAAGCCCGTGAGCCAAAGCCCAGTAAGCAAGGTTGTACATCACCAGTACTTACATACAAATCAATCAAACTGACAGACACCGTATACTACACACCCTGCCTGGAACCCCATCCGAATTCGTGCGTTTCACGTTTCACTCTTGTTTGAATTCCTACAGTCAATAGGTACTGAAAAGCTGACAACTGTTCGCCTCCTTGTGAATCAAGATAACGAAATCTGGATGTTTTCGAATCTGTCACATGTCGCAAACTAAAGATAACTTCGGTTGCGAGATGGCTCAGAGGGCGAATTTACTGATCGAAAGGTCCGTGGTTGGTACTGGACCTCTGCATCTCGACTTTCTGTGTCTAGGTTTGAGCAACCTGGCAGTATCCCAGCCCTCACCATCAACTTTGATTAAATGAACACTAGATTCTGGCCTTTATAACCTCCCACTATCGTAGTGTATACAAAGTCACATGATTTTACTCAAACAAATATTTTCCACCAACGGTTGCGCTTGCTATACAGATAGTGGGTTTACGCGTGCGGCGCTCCATCAGTTACTCAAAGCAAAGCCAGTTTTATAGGAGCGCAACACTTGCTAGTGAAAAGGCTAAACAAAGAAGACCACTGAGATCAGACAATAACCTGCCGGTCAAACATACAGCTCCTCACTTATTCGCCGTTGAAACAGTTCGGAACGCCCCGCCCCCGTCATTTTTCACACAAATCAGATGTTGGTATGGTTCACAAATGGTATGGGCCAATGGTCCATCCGGTAAAGGCACTACATGTCCCTTGCCGTACGTTCCACAACCAGTAGAAGCGTGAGAATCCTACAATTCGCGGAGCGGATGGATGGGCTACAAGAAACAGGTGGTGTTTTTTTGCCAGTTCGACCTTCTCGGGCCTGACATTAATAGAACTCAAAGGAAACAACTGTGTCAACCCGGGGTGGGGTTACAGTGAATGCACTGACCACAAACACAGCAAAAGTAGCGCGTTTGTTATCTACCGCCAACCGAATCCAAGAATACATAAAAGTAGATTAGTAGAATTTTCATCAAGGAAACTACTTACAAGGTTGCTGAAAACTTTTCGACAGCCCACGACGGGTTAGATTAGTAGAACTCAAGAAATACTCTCATTCGCACACGAATTCCGTCTTAACAGGAGACTTAGTTGAATGCAGCTGAATCTCTCGTTAATGACGGTTTGCTTCAACTGAGTGTGATGTACTAGGCTGCCTCATGCTTCGTTTGATACAATATTAGTGATGTCTCAACACGCTTTTGTCTGGCGGCGACACACCACTGATAAGGTTACTGAAAACTTCTTAGCAGCCGACGATCAAGTAGAAGGTAAGGTTGACGGGAACTCGCAGACTGAGCCTGCCTGATGAGTTCTAGGAACGTGAAACGGGGCGTGGGCTGTAGAAGGGTTTTCAAATCCTTATGAGTTAGGTACCCAATGGCCACTTTCATGAAAGAAGAGGAATAAATAGGACCGGTCGGCTTGCATTCTCTCAGTGCGACTGAGTAATATTCAATCGTCGGTCATGAATAAGGAGTGTTTCTCAGATGGCTATTTTAGGCACAGTGGAACAAGAAGAAGCGTGCTCACGGGGCCGTGCATAGACGCGTACACCAAAAGCAGAGCATGTAACGGATGGATCGATATATTGCTGATCTGTATTCACAACTGCAACCAATAGGCGTGGAAAGCTTGTAGCCGCGCTGGACAAAGCAGAGACTTTCAGCCACACCCAGAATGAAATTTGGGACTATGGGGCATGTTCAAATAGGCCTATCCGTCCGACCCTAGCTCACGGTCAAGAAAGTTTCTCGGAAAAATGAGGGGAGTGTTGTGTGTACGTGAGTTCCTCATTGGTTAACCGTATTTCACACGCTCAGTGGAAAAGGGATGCGCTCTACAATCACCAATCAACTGTTTTCATGTACCACATTTGATAATTTGACTTGGTAGGGAGTGTATCCCTCGCCCATTGACTGTAATGGATATATTTAACGTGTACATCGTTCAGCTAACATAGCACGGTTAAGCTGAATTTGGCAACGGGTTATGAACCCTGCACAAAGCCTCATTCGGCTAGGGTACAACGCTCAAGGGCCGTTCAAGCAGTCGATGAAGTTGAATAAATCAGTCATAAACATTGTCGCAGGCCGGTTTCAGCTGAACATGTGACAAGTGTTCAGTGTCAAATTGTGAACACTCATCATGGATTGTCAAACAAACTGTTGATTTGTTTGGCTGATTAAGGAAACGCTATTCTTTAAGACAAGCTCAATGTGTTTTGTTGAAGTCCAGCCAACACACAGTTGCCTCGGGCAACCCATGAAGGTAGTGATCGCTGCGTTCAAGGATAGATAATGTCTTGTTACTTGGAATTGGCTGACTAAAAACAAAAGAAAAAGTACTCGACACGCGCTTGCGACACACACCAAGGCGAGTAGAAATACACTTATTTTTCCGGATAATACTAACCAGATTAGAGGCGTGAAGGCGAATTTGGATACGAGTTGGATGAAAGCTACCGGATTGGCAATGGTAGCTCGATGGATGTTTGTAAATCTGGCGGGTGTTGATCTGTTCGTCGAGAATGGCGTTCAACTTGCAGGCGTTTTATCACCATCTAACTGAACACCGTCCCCACCATTGGTAGCAAAAGACCAGCAAGCCAAATGCCAGGCTTAGTAAACAGATCAATGGACACCTGGTATAGAACCAAGTTACCGGATTTCACGGTGGATATTTTTATACGGAAGTGTTGTCAAATACTATTTCGAACTCCACCAGGATTGAACTGGATTTCATGAGAGTAGATGGAAATGACTCGTCACGCGAAACTCTCGAACTTACTCTCCTTGTCAGGTTATCAGGTTTTACGGAGTGAAAGACAATGGATTACTCGTGAAATCGATCTCGCGATGCAATCGCTTTGTCAGGGTTAGGACAGTGAGCTTAGAAGGCTGTATATCCATCGAACCACCTAAGAGCGTTCCTTAGACGATACGGAGTGGCAAGCAGGCGCCTGTCAAGGTCCACATCGAAAGAGTTATGTGACGACAACCTTCCTTGAGGGGCTCGGTTAGTGTCGTTTCCCCGGTGTTGTGAGCGTTGCAACCTGGTTTAGTCCTAATTCAAGCAGGTGGAAGAAATTGTCGAATTCGGATCACCAACGATTGCATTTTTTCCACCCTTGCAATATCACCCAATACGATGATAGGACTCCGACCTTCTTTGAGTCGGACAGTTGACAAACAGAGTGGTTGATCAAACTTGGTAAGTTCAGACCTTTACAGACGGCCTAAAGGACAAACACTTTTGGAAAATGTCATCAACTGCCACCCTACCTACTGAGTTATGAAGCTCTTCAGCTAACCACCAAGTTGAGATGGTTGAAAGAACACTTCAGTCTAATCAGTTTGGATCTCCAACGGGATTATTACAACATCCCCCAAAGTCATCTGCCTTGTCTAAACTAGTGCTATCTTCAATCTAGAGCCTACCTGCGCAATGGTCTCAAACAACAAATGGTTGACCGAATTACAAGAAAAAACATGGAGGAAGCAAAAATCAAGGCAGACGGTAAGTTGCCTGTCCAACCTAAATCGACCAATACCCATTCTGTTCTGTTCTGTAGAAGCCAAAGCAGTTGAGCAGATGTGCAAGAATTTTGACGAACGATTGGCAAGTGCTACAAGGAAACGGAAGATTTTCTTGGCCCAATTCCGCGATGCTAACAGAAAGGTCCGTCCGTTTTCCTAATCTGGCAAGTAGTAGTATTTTTTAAATCAAGAACAAGGTGTATAAACTATACAAACACAAGGATTTGCTTAGGCATGTCAGGTACTTGTAATGATAAAAAGAATACAGGTATTCATCGATTTGCATAGAAAAAATCGTGGGATGTAGATGGCGGTTTCACCACCGAGGTGCATTATGGAAACCAGACTAAAGTTTACTGTGTCCGATGACCCGATGCGCCTGCCGGGACCAAGTGGTGCACGGTTTGTGAAGCCTGTATTTTGTTCTGATACTTTACAGAACTAATTATTCAAACAGTTAGGCGTGCATACCTGGCTCTCATGATATTCGTTCACCTGATTCGAGGGACTAGCAAAAATTTAGGTTCGGCGCACAAACTTTGAAGGACCGCACAACCTAAAGAAATACTGAGGAATGAAGGCTGCTCTGGTGCACTGCTTGTTTGTTGCTCTGTTTGTCGAGTTTAGCAGTTGGATGGCAAATAATTGAGGCGACACGTCCACGCGAGGTTAATCTGGTAAATTCCACCTCTCCTGCGTGTGCTGATGTTTCCAAACAGTATCTGATAGTTCTAAAGCGATTGGCTGGTCTCGAGGTTGTCTTCGCGTAATTTGATTGGTCACCTGGGAATAAGAATAACGTCAACTTCTTATTCCCTTGTATATGGTTGGACCGTCGGACGCCTTCGGTTCGACAGTTCTAATTCTCCGATGTGATTGGACCGTTTACTTCTCGCTTTGTGGTCTGAATTTGTTCTCCTTGGTTGTATGATTGAGTGGCCCTCAATTTTTAGTGTCTTACGTTCATTCATCCCATCAGTCCGCTGGTTATCGTCAGGTTGCTTGATTATTTTGTGCTTCAGAGACCCTTGAATGTGTAGTTCCTTTGTTCGTACCGGCTGCTTGACAGGGTCGATGATGATGCGGTTATTGATCGATTTTTGTATGGAATATCACGCCTGGGTAAATTTTGCTCCCGTTTCTTCCTTGCAAGCGAGCAAGTAGGTGAACATTATCCCAACAGAAGTGATATCTTTCCATGTCTTCGTGGATTGAGACACGCGCATCGGAAGACATGACTTTAGTTGTTTCAAAATGATGTGCCAAATGATACGGTTCAGTGGGGTTCCACACGCTAACAACAGTTAAATGAAAGAGGTCGGGTTCGAACCATGGACCTTCCGGTCAGTAATTGGTGCACGAAACACGTGAGCCATCTCGCCCCAATGGTTATGCAATTTGCGTAGGTTACACACTTCATTTCTGTTTTATGGAAACTACCAGAATAGCAGCTGGGTAGTTGGGTCGGCGCTCAAACTTCGCGATGTCTGAGGACCTCTTGGAGAACAAAAAAGTCCATTTCATCAGACATACCAAATCACCCATGGTATTTCACCGATGCTTATCAAATAGAAACCATGCAACCACATCAACAAAAGTGATAATCGAGAGGGAGCAGAAGTTCTTCATACTTGAAGAATCGAAATAACCGGAAGATCTTCGCGACACTCGTGAGACTCTGTCAACAGGAAGGGAAAGTGATTGGACCCAGTCAAACGTTCTATTTGCATGCTCTATCGCTACGATGTAATGAAAGGTATATGAGGTGAACTCTACACATCAGCACAATCCATCAAGCAGAAGACATCAGCCAATATCATTTGGCTTCGATTAGGGGACAGAGAAGGGTACTCGGTTGAATGCGACAAAGTTCAGATGCTTATCCGATAAGCAAGAAAAAAGGACCGGAGTTCGTTGAGGCAGGATACCCGAAAGAGGCCTGTCAGTCTATGTTCGGAAACCAATTCAGTCTATCATTCCCTACGGGAAAAAATACTGTGGAATAAAGCATTTCAAATCCTGTGGAAAATCGGACGGCACAATTCTGGTGGAAGAAAGAAGACTGATGGCAGCTCAGGCTGGTTGTAAACGCTCGAATCGAGAATCCAGTGGAGAAACAATGAACTCGAGCCAAGCTGGGTGCGAGTTTACGTTGAAAGGTGCTGAATGCTGAACAAGTGGAGAACTCCGAGGAAGTGACCCTCAGAAATTTTATTCTAGAGTATTCTTTTTCCGGAACAACTTCGATATCAGTTACTCACCATTAAGAGCGAGCTCAGGGCAAAACGTTTGGACCAATTTGAGTGGAAAGCGATAGTTCTTCCATGCAACTAAAGTGGTCATTAACTACAGAGCAAATTGTTAAGAAAGCTACATGCATTAGTGAACTGCAAAGATGTTATCTTGTTCATACCCTCGCTCAGTGTGTGTCGATAGGGCAACTGCAGCGCACCCGACTTGCAGTTCAAACGACTGGAGCTCAATTCTTCGTACAAACTAAGATACGCTCTACTCTCAGTCTCGAAAAAAACAGATGTGTTACACAGGACGTGTGGTAAACCATGAGTTGTCTCCGGCAAACTACATCTGGACACTGTGAGTGATCACTGCTAATCACGTAGCGGCTAGAGGATGAGTCTGGACACCGTTCAGAAACCAGCAGGATATTACACGTATGTTTGAGCAAACTGCGCTGGAATGCGACTCAAAGGTAACACCGCTCGAGAAAATTTGAAGGGGACGCAAATCAATATTTCTTCAGTCCGTTGGCGACGTAATTCTGTAAACTTTGGCGGTAGTGATATTCACATGCGCATCCGCATCGTGTATTGGAGGGTTGTAGCCTTTTACAGCGGGAGACGCAAATTTCGTTGTTGTCCAAAAAGAGTACCTAGTCTAGGCCACAGCCGAGCTGGAACGCATCAACACTATTTCACAACTGCATGTTGGACAACTATCAGGAAGGTCAGATTCCTGAAAATAACCTCAGAACATTCGGAAATTACTACTCTACTAAAATCTCAACAGGGAAGCCGGCAAGAATCCAAGCCAGTCAATCATTCAATCAATTCAGCAAAAGATTATGAGTGTTCTTGCACGCCACAGTAGCACGACCGAATGTGACCAGCGTTCAGGCATACCATAGAGGCACGATCGATGTTGATGGGTGTCCACTAACGCCTATCAGACAGCCTGGATCAATGTTAGAAAGTCCCCCTTAAATAGCGTGGGGCCGCTGTAACTTTTGATCTCGCACTCGCTTGTTCGGAGCATAGCCGTTGTATTCCATTCTGTGAGTCTTTTTTCTCCGAAACTAGGCAGTGAAGCGGGTTTGCAGCAGATACTACAGGTCGGCGAATCAGCAGATATAACAACTACCTACTTACACACGCACACACCTTTAGCTACTAAGAACGTGGCAGCCTATTGAGAAGAGCTGAGTGAAAACTGTGGTACACGCTACTACAAGCTCTTATAAGTCCACCTTTTCCGTTACTTTAAGCGGACTAGTATAATCAAGCCAGGACAGGAAGAAAACTCTTCCAACGAGAACGATGTGAAAAGGCAATGGTAGGATTTGTCACTTGAAAGTTCGTCTTCGGTTGTAACACTCACCTAATTCTATTCTATTTAACGAATGCAGCTCAGTGAAGAGCGACAGACTGCCCGGCTCCAAGAAAGGCAGAAAGAGTTGGAATCGGAGCGCAACATGTTGAAACTGAACCCGATCAACTGGAGCTGCACACTCAAGTAGCCGGTTGTTGAACTGAACTGCGTCGCTCCGCAGTTTACCCAAATCGAAGTTCTTTTGGCTGATGGACCAAGTTCAGTGATGAGGTAATACGGCCCAGTTCAGGGCTACATTTTCTTGATTTCTTGAAAAATATAGCAGTTATAAATACCACCGCCTTCTTCTGAATTTCAATCGATTTGAAACGCTGTTGGTCCGATGGCTAAGATCGTGGACCGCTTCAACAGACCGGGGTTCGTATTTGCTACTGGTCTCCCTTCCGAAATGTACACTTGTCGTTTCATCACTTTAGACGCACATTTCAGAATACACCTTCTACTGATGCCAGAAATTTCGTTGAAATCACGGGGAACCTTTTGACGAGTAGGGCTTCGGAGAAGGTTTAGTCATCATCCATTCTGCTCTCGTCCACCTACCACTCAAAGTAAGATGGGCTTCGCCTTCCGTATTCTCTGGAATTTTGTAAAATCTTCCATTGTTATATCGTCATCCAGTCGACATCTGTCTTTTGTTACCATAAGTAAGTCCACTCTGCAGCTCGGATTATGCGCGTCCGTACAGCTTATGTTGGAGTAGTGGTCCGAAACAACGCGTCTGTTCTTAGTATAGCAACTCTGATCGATCAGCGCCAATCATTTAACGATCTTACCAACAATGTCAACCGATGGCGGTCGAGTTTTTCGTTGAGGTTGGAAGGTTTATTGCAAACAATTCATTGCGCTACTGTCTGGTGCAAGGCCCATTGGCCGCACAATGCTCATACCTAGAATGGAAATAAAACTTTTGCGCCAAAATGTTGTATATGTGCTCAAACCAAAAACCAGTAATCTACCTTCATATTTTTGCGGCTCACTAAACTTCATTGTTCACTGGAGCTGTCATGCACCTGGCGGAAAGCACGTATATTAATACACGCACAAACGACAACCNTCTGGTGCAAGGCCCATTGGCCGCACAATGCTCATACCTAGAATGGAAATAAAACTTTTGCGCCAAAATGTTGTATATGTGCTCAAACCAAAAACCACCGTAATCTACCTTCATATTTTTGCGGCTCACTAAACTTCATTGTTCACTGGAGCTGTCATGCACCTGGCGGAAAGCACGTATATTAATACACGCACAATACTACCCAACGACAACCACCAACCGCACTACTACGCTCCACAATAACGCACTGATGATGTCACCTCGATTGGTGATGAAACATTTGCAATCGAATTGCCCAGCTCAGCGAACAAGCCAACGACCACAACCTTGTGAGTAGTTTCCTTCATGAAAATACACTGCGATATCTCGAATATCGTGCCAACTGAAACATGAGGCGGTCTGTGTGCAGCACATTCAGTTGTACATCATAAACGAGAGCTTCAGTTGAGTATCTCGTGAAAACCAAATTGATTTGAAAATGAGTGTATTTCTCGAAAACAGTCTAATTTGTGTTCAAGCAGAACATACGTCTGACGGAAACCCGGGGACTGCGCCTACCTGATGAGCCCCAAGAAGGGATAAACCGGTCGTGAGGTGTCGAAAACTTTTCAGCAACCTTGTTAGTAGTTTCCTCTATGAAAATACTGACTAACCTGCTATAAGAGGCTGCCACACATACACACACTACTCAGTATAATTCAGTAGGTTAAGGAGGTTCAAAACTGTTACACTATGGTAAGGTCCAGTCTCTACGTGACGGGCGCCTTCTGTTCATAAGTATGGCCACTGAGAGTTTATCTGACCTGTGCAAGTCCCCTCCCAACACAATCATCCGCGCCCTTCTGTTTTCTATGTCATCAATCGTTATCGTTAGTAGAGGCCAGCGCCAATGGTAGTCCTCTTAAAGGACCCTTAAAGGGACCAGAGTCAGCGCTCCGTATCAGGTTTCAGTGTTGGATACTCTTCCTCTGGAAAATCTGTCCTCATCTTCTATCTAGTTTATTTTCCCGCCGTCCGAGGATTTGTTTTACCGCAGAATGACCATTTGTAGTAGAAGGGAATGGAAGGGCTCACATTTATCGGGAAATGAACCGAGTTGAGGATGACTTTCGAACTGTTTAGAAACGGATTTGTCTAGGTTTGATCCGAGGCTACCGATCCGCCAATTGAAGGTGGGGTTTAAGCAATCCTTACATGAAGTTGGATTTCCATCGCCAAGATAACACCGATTTGGCAATGCCACTGAAATGTCTTCGAAATGCTGGCAAAGCAATGATATGATTAGGGGATTTATCAAGACAAGCGAAATTGTCTGTGCATCTATCCTCTGACAGTGTATGGCAAACGTCCACTAGGAATAACGGTGTTTCCGGTGCCCTAAGTTTTTATTAGTTTCCGCGTAGTTTTCTCCGACCAACATATACATCAGGACTTGATGCTGACTACAGATCATCACGTATGACACGAAATAAAGAAGAAAGCGTTCAGCTGTAGCACCATTCCGGTGCCTAGCTGACATGCCACCCGAAGGAAGCACGAGGGCTGGGATAGTGCCAGGTTGCCCAAGCCTAGACAGGGGAAGTCGAGAGGCGGAGGTCGGATTCAAATCACGGACCTTCCAGTCAGTACATTCGCGCTATAACCACTTGGGCCATCTCGCCCCAACGCATCTCCATGAATTACACGTATGACACGTGGAATTCGTGGAGATGCGTTGGAAGACAAGATACCAATAAACCCAAAGTGAAAGGCGAATTTGAAAAGCACTACGGAAGCCACCACCACGTTCGAACAGTACACAGGGGGAATCAGCCATGGAACAACCGAGACAGTCGTTGGGTCACCGTCCGAGTGGTTAGGCGAAACTAATATCTCAACACTTAACCACGAACACGCTCATCTGTTTAGAGGTGATAATTCAGGGTTGTCCAGTGTGCCCTGGCGGAGCAGTGATGACGCGCTCAGTTCACACGTTCAATGTTCACGTGCCGGTCGGTTAGCCCACATAAGAACGAAACTCGGGTTCAGTGTTTTTGTTCTTTGGTATGGACTGATCAAGACAGATCAAAGACTACTCAAAGAACGTGTGCGCGAATTTCACAAATCCCGCAACTCTTACGGCTCATGTGAAATGTTCCATACAGCTCTGATGCTGGAGCGAGAGCATCCAACCAGGTATTCCACAGTTTCAGCTTCCTCTTGACTCGAAGAGCTTAGCAACATCCAGTACTTCCACAGATTGTACGACAGACGAGCACACAAAAAAAACGATAACAGAACTAGAAGCTTTGCCGGCTCACCCAATTACGGTAGTTGAGGTTGCAGATGACTCTCCTAGCGTGTTAACTGAAGATCGCTCAGCTGTAACATCCTTTCGGTGCTTAACTGCTATGCTACCCGAAGGGAGCACGAGGGCTGGGATATTGTCAAGACTTTCCGGTCAGTAAACTCACGCTCTAACCACTGAGCTATCTGCTAACTGAAGAACGAAGACCCCGAAGAACTGAGAACTGAACTCCACAGAGCAAGGTACTTGACATTTATTCATATTTACAAGAAAGAAGGGAATTAAGCAATATGCTGTTATGAAGAAGACAAAGACAAATGCAAATAAAAAGAGTGCTACCACAGCTCATCACCCTGTTGCCAGCTGAGTTCATCCTCGTCGTCCTGGTAGTAATCATCCAACGCACCGTCTTCGACTTCTTCCTCCTCCTCTTCGTCCTCGTTCGTCGGGACTACAGGATTTGCTGGTTCCTGAGGAGTATCTGTGGTTGAAGAAGGGCCAGCAGTAGGTTGAGGTTGAGGATCCTTAGAAATGATTTCTGAGCTGAAGGACGAAGAGATGACACTGTCGGAGAACGTGACTTTCTTTCCGGGTGCTGTTCCCGATGGTTTTTCCGGTTCTTTGAGAACACTGGGCGCAGATGTACTGGGTTCCAAATCTAAGGTTGAGGCCAACAAAGGGCCTGGTCTGATTGGACCAGAAGGCTCGGACGGTATGGAGACGGAAGTTGGCTCGATGGAAGCCAGTGTCTGTGTCCCCGATGTCCCGCCCACAAGAGCTTCCAGAGCCTCATAGTTGATCTTTCGGGAGAATGGTTTGTCCTCCGACTCCTCAGACACGACCTCGAACTTCTCTCGACTGCCGTATCGGTTCATCGGCCGAGGTTGTCGCTGACTGCCAGTTCTACGAGCCTGGAACAATACACATGGGGGGGGGGGATTTCGAAATTATGCACGGTGTTACAAGCGCGTTTTCATAAGCGAGCCCAGTTTGCACAGCAGTGAAGATTGCGGAAACGAAAAATTGGCACAATGAGTTAGGTGAACCAAAGGATCCAATGACAAGGCCAATAATAGAACCACATCAAGCACCTGAATGGAGAAACCCGTAAGGATTACCTTGAATACTAGTAGGACACTCAATTACCTGAATGATTCCTATCAAAGGTGGATCACTGATGAAGAACATTTAACAACGTGTCGTACAACTCGGTGGAAAAACAGAAATCAGCAGTAAATGCTGTCAAAAAGTCAGAAGGATAACCTTCCAAAATACTAGAACAATTAATAGCAGGAAAGGAAACAAGAAAAATACCGACTCTTGGCTGTATTAGGCTTGGTGGTGGAGTCGAGTAAGAATAAAGCAATTTTGCCTGACTCTGGAGTTTAAAACGCTAGACAGGAATAACAGCTTGCAGTCTCCTTCAAACGGTTGGTAGCGGGTTTGCAGATCACGTGGGCAATAGGCAAAATAGCACCCGAGAGTCCATTTAATGAAGATACACTCCTCGCCAACAAGACCATGTTATTCAGACGTTTACCGGCAGTTGTCTACGTTCGAGGTAGCTCAGTGGTTAGGACGCTATCTCACCTCGGTACCTCAATTGCCCGTCTGGGCTTTGATAACCTGGCTGTTTGTCAGCGTTCGTGCTTTCTTCAGGTGATGTGGAAACTAAGCACCGAAAGGGTGTTATAGCTGAATGATTTCCACTTCATTTGCGGAGTCTCGTTTAAAGTGTAGTCGCAGAAATTGTGGCCGACCAATAGCATGGTTGTGAAAACATTGAGCGCACTGGTTAGCGAGATGAATGCAACAGTCAGCAGTGAATATACGACCACAAGCCTGTGAACCTAACCTAGCATAACCATTTTCAGGAGTGAAAGTGAGGGACTTTCAAAGTGTTGAGTGGACGTGGCCCCGGAATTTCATGCCTCTGAGTCAGATAACGTGGAAGCGGTGCATGGTCCGGTTTCATGAGTTGAAAAAGGAACATAATGTTAGGATAGATGAAGAATCATCATTCTATGCATTTATCTCTTTTTCTTAACTCAGTAATCCTTTCGGTTGTGATTAGCAAATTCAGAAAAGCAAAAGCCTGGCTATTCACAAATCTGGTTCAGATCCGCGGCTAATAAAGTCACCGCAATGTAAAGCAGCCGAATAGTTACATGGCCGGGGAGCAGAGCGGATGACCTTCCCAGCGCCATCAATTTCGACATCATCCTAAGCAGGACAAGTGGATGTTCACATGGTCTCACCATAAGGATGAATGGAAGAGGGATCATGTCGGAAAAGTAAGACACACACCATTGGCCACATCGTTCACTTTGTGGCCGGATTCGTTCCTCAGAGGCGTGCGCAAAGCCAACAGAGCCAGAACATCCCAATACGAAAAATGTTCCACAAAGGAGCACAGTACAGAGACCGCTAATAATACAAGTGAGCCGTGACTCACCCGCTTCTTCGGAGGATTCTTGGCATCCTCTTCAGCTCGTCTCAACTTTTCGAGATGCTTTCCTGGAAAAAAGAGAAAGTCTGAGTAGACAGAGCCTTAACCGAAAGGGGCGATGTCATTACCATCATCAGCTGTAAGAACCGCGCACTTGTCGTACAGTGATTATAGCTACCGGTTTCGCTCACCGATGATTTGGAGATGGTAGTTGATGCGTAAAGACAGGGTTATCAGTGAACTTTGAATTGGGGAGGCCTTCGGAATTCTCAGTCTCAGCTGAGATCCTTCTCATTGGTTGCATGATTGATAGTGTCATCCAACAAATAAAGTCAATCTGCGCTAAAAAGCCAAGAAGCACCGTGGAGCTATTCCAGCTCTGTTTGGAATCACCAGCAGCGTGCACCTCGAGAATCCCTAGCCTGATTCGAACCCACAACCTCCTGGTTGGTAGGTGGAAACTACACCGTTCGGCCACGAGTGGGTAGTTTGTAACCCACTTTCTGATTGCGAACTTGACGTGAACGCTGCGGTGAAGGCCTGTCAAGGTCCTGCCTAGTCAAATATGTACTTCTACATTAGGGACAGCGGTGCAAGTCAGGAGCCGCGCGACCATACTCTTTGAGTTGAAGCTGCCGTACGCTTTCTCATCATACAACCGAACTACAAGTTTCCATCTAAAGTCACATTAATTGTGGACCATTGCTTGCTAGTAGTATACTCTGACCACCCGAGGCGTGATATGAAGCGAGTCTAGGTACACATGGTTAGCTAAGCTGCTGAACTGAACCGATTGGCCTGAGGTAATCACATTCGAGGAGCAGCTAACTGACTGTAGAAAAGTTGATTCCACCAAGTAGAGCTAGATTGTACCACCTCAAAACCGGACCGAACAATGAAGTGTCCCGATCCGGTCAGATGAAGCTTTCGATTAGAAAGCCAGAAATCGCCCACGAATGACACTTTGGAAATGGATAGAAGATACGTTTGTGTGGGGACTCACGACGAGCATTCTGCAGATATTCCGCATTCGCTTTGTACCAGATGGCCGCCTTGATCATTACTTCACGTGGATGAAGAATGTATTCCTGATGACAAAAAGGAAATAATAAGACGGGTCGGGTGAATCTACTAATGGAGTTGATCAGGGGTGGGGGGTAGATAAGAACAGTCCATATATTAATACAGTTACTCATGCGAATTAATGCGATCACGAATACGCCAATCTCCTTCTTCAAGCGAAAAGACCATCCAGAAGCATATGGAGGACAACAACTACTCTGACGGTTCCCAGTTCTCGCCCATTCCGGGCTAATAAGAGACCTTCATATAAAGGATACCTTAAGGGGAAGATGTTTTCAAACTTTTAGGAATGTGAATCACCTCCTTCATAAAGTATCCCACTAATCAAGCAGGAGACACTTTAGATCACCGGAAGCGAAATGGACTGGGTTCTACTCATTCAAAACAAAGCAAGACGCAGCTGAACACAGCTCGCGTCATTTGTTCAACCTATGCCACCACGATAGTAAGATGATGGCTACACGGAAACATTGAAAGACCAAATCTGTGAAGAATAGCGAAGCAACAGAGAGAGAACGGAAGATGGTGAACATATGAACGGTTGACCTATCAAAGCGAAAACAACAATAACCTGTGGAAAGGGCCTACGGATTAACAGGGAAGTGGTTCACTTGGGGAAATGCCTCTCTTCGGGATCGAGGGTGGAATATAGATTATCTGTCTAACTACAATACAGTAACCGAACGCCGCAACGAGTGGGCAAGAGTAGGCGAAAAAGCCACGAACCAGAAGATGAACAATGACTGACCAGGGCGCCAACCCATATAAATCAGGCGTTTCTAACTCGGGGCTTTCCGTTCTATGATGAGCCTCCCAGGGTGGTCCAACAAACTACGTTGCTTTTCCACACACGACTGGGTAAAAATGCAAACAGGTATGCGGTTTGCGCAGCAGTGACAGAAAGCTCAAGCAATCTGGTATAATTCGATTGTTTTTCTCAGAATACTGACAAAAAGGGCAGTTGATAGCCGTGAACGTCATGAAAATTCGTGTATAACTTCTCTGTGGCCTTGTCTCATTCCGACCTTATCTCGGGTCGGACGTTCGGGCAAGAATCCTCGAGGTGAAAGACAATCTGAGCTTTCCCGAAAGATGATTAATTACGGTTGAATTACGGAGTGTTATACCAACAGCGTATATGAGAACCATCGAATGGGTCTATGATGAACAAGAAGCCGTATGAAGGTAGCGCCACACCAGTGCATATCAGATGAGTGCCATTCGATTTTCAAGGGCAACATGCTCAAACGGACGAAAGATGGCTACGTTACTAACACCCCGTTTTTTTAAGGCTGATGAAAAGAACAGAAATTACGGGTAACAGAGAGGTTAAGGAAAGAGTTATTGGGAGGCATTGTTCGTGGTTGCATATGTCTGGGTCTGGCTTATTTGACAGCAATTCATCTCTCATGATCAGTACGGTTCGCATGGGACTGTTTATTTCGACGTGACATATCACGTCAGCCATCTTGATACGGTCCTGTGGGATTTGCAAGTAAGGCATTTTAGAGGATGGTTCCGTTAGGTGAACGACAGACACGTAAGGGAGCCAGTGAACGAAGCATCAATAGTAAGATAGTTGGGGACGGATCGGGTAGCTACGCCAGCGATTGGCCTAACTGTGACAAAGGTGACACCTAATTCAGGTAAATTGTAGTGAAGATAATATGACAGACATGGACATACAAAACAACAACTTGATTTGGCCTTGTGAAGACCAAATGCGGAAATCAGTGGCTAGCTCCACCGGGCCAATGAAAACGAGATCGATCGGTCGAAAGACAGAATGGACTGCCTTTGGTCTGAGAAATCTTCACTCAGTTCGAGCAAACAGTTGGAGATGAATAGAGCACGTTAGTGGTGCGTTTTCCAGGTCGATATAGTGCGACAAGGGACGAGATGGCCCAAGTGGTTAAAGCGTGAATAAATCATCTATGACGCAAAAGCACGTGACCTCACCTGGTCCAGTTCTTCATCGTCAATTCCCTCAAGAGACAAAGTTCCGTCTTTCATGTTCGTAGGAGAAAGTCAACCAGTAAGCAGCAAAGAGGAAATAAAGAACACCGATGAGAATAACTGGTGTCGTTGTAAACATTTGCAGGATTCGTAGTATTCACGTTCACATCACTCTTGTTTGAACAGTAGTTCTCCTATCCTGGAGTAATTATTCTGATGAGTCCACACTAAAGGGGAGTTTGGTTCTTATACGAACTCATCAGCAGTGCACGCATACCCTTGACTGCGTCGGGGTTTGAACTCTACACGTTTAACATGCATCCTGGTTGCTTCCAGGTGGGTCCAGTGTGCGCTGATGGACTCGTATGTCAGATGTGTGGAGTTCAAACCGCGGCATAGCCAAGGACGTGACACTGCTGATGAGCTCTAACAAGAGCGAAAGTCAAGTCCAGTGCTTCTCTCCTTTGATGTGGACTCACCAGAATGCGCAAGAACAAGAGGACGATTGTTCAAACGTCAATAATTCAAGTATCTCAGGCGGAATACGAAGAAATCCAATTCATTGTCTATTGGTGAAAAGAGTGAGCTCACAAAATGAACAAAATCCATTGGTTCCCAACTTTGTTTGAATTGCAAGATACGAAGCAGACACGAGAAGCAGAATAATTCGGACAAGAAAACGGTCCACTATTGAAGAGGATGGTGCATTAACGAGGTCTTTACATTCATCCACTCTCAAACTGCTCCGGAAGGCATGATGCTTCGGTCAAACTTTTTCGTGTCTGGATTTGGGCGACTGCACTTCCCGGCTTTCACACGCGAACTTCAAAGTTAATATAAACAAGCAGTAAATAAACGCCTGTAGCACCCCTCCGGTGCGAAGCTCTCATGCCACCCGAAGGGAGCACGATGGCTGAGATGCCGCCAGGTTGTCCAAGCCTAGACAGGACAGTTTGTGAAGTTTGCATGGAGTTGCGTCATTGCCACACGATGCGATTCTTAACTGGGCTGTCAGCGAACGTGCTCTACAAGCCTGGCTACAACCTGCCCAACACGGCCCACTCCTTACATGAAAGAACACAAATTCCTGAACGTACATTTGAAGATTTTCGAGCTAAGGAAGCCGAAAGGAAGGGACCAGGTGATGTCCAGGTGCTCTTTAGGATGAAGGAAGTCGGCCCGAAAAAAGCATGTGAACAGGGCTTCAAGTCGGATCACTGGGGATATGGGAGTCTGCACACCATTGCCAGACCGAAGGTCCACTAAAAATCACGCATGTCAAATGACAACGGACCTGCAAAATGCGCAACAGACGGAA
>NW_008752055.1:0-19869 GCF_000715545.1 Opisthorchis viverrini | reverse complement strand
CCGACCTCTGCCTCTCGACTTCCCTCGTCTAGGCTTGGGCAAACTGGCAGTATCCAAGCCCTCATGTGGCGTGGCAGTTAGGCACCGAAAGGGTGCTACAGATGAACGCAGTGCGACAAAAACTCGGCGAAATTGCAGCGTGATAAGCACAATAAGTTCAACAAATCATCTAGTGACGCAAAAGCACGTGACCTCACCTGGTCCAGTTCTTCATCGTCAATTCCCTCAAGAGACAAAGTTCCGTCTTTCATGTCTGTAGGAGAAAGTCAACCAGTAAGCAGCAAAGAGGAAATAAAGAACACCGATGAGAATAACTGGTGTCGTTGTAAACATTTGCAGGATTCGTAGTATTCACGTTCACATCACTCTTGTTTGAACAGTAGTTCTCCTATCCTGGAGTAATTATTCTGATGAGTCCACACTAAAGGGGAGTTTGGTTCTTATACGAACTCATCAGCAGTGCACGCATACCCTTGACTGCGTCGGGGTTTGAACTCTACACGTTTAACATGCATCCTGGTTGCTTCCAGGTGGGTCCAGTGTGCGCTGATGGACTCGTATGTCAGATGTGTGGAGTTCAAACCGCGGCATAGCCAAGGACGTGACACTGCTGATGAGCTCTAACAAGAGCGAAAGTCAAGTCCAGTGCTTCTCTCCTTTGATGTGGACTCACCAGAATGCGCAAGAACAAGAGGACGATTGTTCAAACGTCAATAATTCAAGTATCTCAGGCGGAATACGAAGAAATCCAATTCATTGTCTATTGGTGAAAAGAGTGACCTCACAGAATGAACAAAATCCACTGGTTCCCAACTTTGTTTGAATTGCAAGATACGAAGCAGACACGAGAAGCAGAATAATTCGGACAAGAAAACGGTCCACTTTGAAGAGGATCGTGCATTAACGAGGTCTTTACATTCATCCACTCTCAAACTGCTCCGGAAGGCATGATGCTTCGGTCAAACACCTGCAACTTTTTCGTGCCTGGATTTGGGCGACTGCACTTCCCGACTTTCACACGCGAACTTCAAAGTTAATATAAGCAAGCAGTAAATAAACGCCTGTAGCACCCCTCCGGTGCGTAGCTCTCATGCCACCCGAAGGGAGCACGATGGCTGAGATGCCGCCAGGTTGTCCAAGCCTAGACAGGACAGTTTGTGAAGTTTGCATGGAGTTGCGTCATCGCCACACGATGCGATTCTTAACTGGGCTATCAGCGAACGTGCTCTACAAGCCTGCCTAAGGATGACTGGCTGGTTCATCAAAGCCTGGCTACAACCTGCCCAACACGGCCCATCCCTTACATGAACGAACACAAATTCCTGAAGGTACATTTGAAGATTTTCGAGCTAAGGAAGCCGAAAGGAAGGGACCAGGTGATGTCCAGGTGCTCTTTAGGATGAAGGAAGTCGGCCCGAAAAAAGCATGTGAACAGGGCTTCAAGTCGGATCACTGGGGATATGGGAGTCTGCACACCATTGCCAGACCGAAGGTCCACTAAAAATCACGCATGTCAAATGACAACGGACCTGCAAAATGCGCAACAGACGGAAAAATCTCGCAACAATATAACACGGCCTTTGGTACCCCCTTTACGGGGGGTACCAACACTACCACTGGTCTGGTCATAATTTAATCAGAAAGGAAAGGGGACCATACGGTGCTGTCGGAGAAAAACGAATCCCGGATACTTCGGCTTCAGTTCACTGCGGAGCATTTAGACAGAGATAGATTATCTTAGTTTACCAGAAACTATTTCCGAAGGTTATTCGAATAAGATTAAGAGGTCGGTATTCCAAAAAAACACTAAAAGTTGGCCGTTGAAGAGGAAGATAATCTGACCCAAAGAGAGGAGTGAAACAATCATGTAATTAAATGTTATCAACAACCAAGTGCAGGAATATTAGTGAGGATTCTACAGCGCTGAAGCTAAGGTAAATAGGTGATACATCAGTTAGCGCAATAAGGATGTGTGATATAGGAATTTCAATTGGGCAACATCCAGCTATCGATCTCGAGATAGTTCAGTGGTTAGAGCACGAATTTACTGACCGAAAGGTCCATGGTTCGAATCCATGGAAGGCGAGTCGCAGTGACAGCACCCAGACTATTCATGACCTCTCTCATATCCCTCTGCTAGGTCATAGGTTGGCCAGCTCTCAGAATTGGACACGGAAAAAAGCACTCGCCTCGGCATACGCAATGCATGACTTAACCAAAGCAGCTTCTGGTGCTGGGCGCGTACTTCGATGGAAGTCCCCATTGCACAAGCAAATACGCGCCTTCCAAATACCTAGCTAAGGACTCTCCGACACCAACCCACGCGAGCTATGGTTCTGAGACAAGTAGTTAGAGCGCGAATTTATTGACCGGAAGGTCAGTGGTTCGAACCCGACCTATGCCTCTCGACTTCTCCTGTCTTGGCTTGGGCAACCTGCCAGTATCCCAGCCCTCGTGCTTCCTTCGGGTGGCATGGAAGTTAGGCACCGAAAGGGTGCTGCAGCTGAACGGTTTTTTTTAACAGTCGGCTGTCAAATCGATCAGACGAACCGAACGTTAGAACAGGCACTCAACAGTAGCGGACACTCAACATTGTGATCAACCTTATCTACCACAAACGCACTACAATGCTCATACAACGATCGGACGAACCGAACGTTAGAACAGGCACTCAACAGTAGCGGACACTCAACATTGTGATCAACCTTATCTACCACAAACGCACTACAATGCTCATACAACTTCTTCATATTCTGGCCAGTGTTAGCCACTCGGTGTTTTGCACCACCGAAGTGAAAATCCGCTAGAAGGGTGAATTAAAACACGTTTATTTATCATACACTACTACGCCACTGTCCTCTTCTACTGTCTACCAACTTTTGAACTTGGGGTGAATCTGTTCATACCATACTCTTCCTTAGGATGTAGCTAGCAACCAGTGAAACACACTGCATGCGACATATCAACAGCACATGTATTCCAGAGGCATAACGTCATGAAAACCAAGGATTTTACTAGCGCAAACCGAACCGCCCACAGCTGTGATTCTCGGATGATTCATCGACGTTTTGGTGAATGGTGGAGAGTTTTACAGATTAGTCCACTCCTTGACCATACGGTTTTATTGACCGAATAGCAATTCAAAACTGTTCTTTCTACGTACAATACGGTAAAACTAACTAAACGCGATCGTATATAAACACTGATCAGGATTTAGGGGACAAACTGTAAAAAAGCGCTCGAAAGCTGGTGCTGTTTTATCCGAACGGGGTGAAAACTGAACGGCAATTGAATCCAGTTAATTATTATGATTGCGAATTATGGATAAAACTCACCTGGGTATTCGATTTTGGCAACTCTGGCAGACGGCAGAAATAGTGGCAGTTTCATTGGAATTGATTCTACGGAACAACGAAAAGCAAATCAGCATTGGCTAGACGATTATGCAAACGACGGGGGTCGAGGGGGGAACAAACCTTCAAGCAGTTAATATCCTGCTTACCATTCGGTTTCTCCTCGCTCGTCGGCTCGGATTCTCCATTCAACTTCGAGTCCGGGTCCAAAGATTCCGGATTTTGATCAACCAAATCTTGCTGAGCCTCGGCTTGACTGAGAAGCTCGCAAACTTCGGCGCCCGAGTGTTCTGTCAAAATTCGAAGATCCTCCACGCAACTGTCCAACAGGGAAGGTTCTACAATGCCATCTAGAACATCCCGTAGAATACTACGAGTAGGAGTCGGGTCGGTGCTGGCAGTGGCCGTAGTGTCTTCGTCGGCTGATGCCTTGGGTGAACTCTGGTCTAGTGTGGAAGTTGCGGTCTGGTCAGGTTGATCGTTCGACTCCGATATGGGGTACAACAAGTGATCGATACCCTTTGAGTGACCAACCTCTAAAAAGTCAGTAGGAACAGAAGAACAGTACTGTCAAGATGACAGTGTCAAGGGCCGTGGGTCACAGAAAATGGCGAAATCGGACAAAGAATGGAATTCCGCATGAATTTTCCTGTGATACAATATGGTACATTAATGCGGAAACAGAACGCGCCATAAGCAGCATTCACGATGGGTCTCCCTTGTCTTTGGCGTACAGTTGACTTTCTTGTCTGTACTCCTGACACTCAACGTCCAACCCTTTCTTAAAGTAGATGCAAAAACATGTGACCTGGATTCTATCTCAGTTAACTGCTTCGATAGACAGACTAAAATCTAGGTCAGAGTGGCCGATAACTCCGAAAAGGATGGCCGACAACGCGGGGGATCAAAGGCCTCGATAAGAGAAGTTAACAGACATTCGATGCAGGTAGAAGAGAACCTTGATGAGACTTAATAGGGAGTAAGGGTGATTGGTTCTGGTAAATTACGCGTGGGAGATAAAGTACACGGTCTGACAGTAATGCTAGTGCCTATGATCAACGATTCTTTATCAAATTCATCTGATTACTCTAAAGAAACGATAGGTTGACGTTGCACCCAGTTACGGTGTGTCAACTGGTGTTGGGTGCACGTTGGTTTAAGTGATGCCATGCTCTTTGACCGCACTGAATTTATTCAAATCATAGGTTTGAACCAGTTGGAAATGCCTTCCTTGAAAGCACGCTAGCATTGCAGTGTAGTTTGTAATTTTAGGCCTTGCTGAGGTAGGAGTTGCGTTCAGGGCGAGA
Organism: Opisthorchis viverrini; assembly: GCF_000715545.1. Lineage (NCBI taxonomy): Eukaryota > Metazoa > Platyhelminthes > Trematoda > Opisthorchiida > Opisthorchiidae > Opisthorchis > Opisthorchis viverrini. The sequence goes on along the minus strand of NW_008752055.1, from coordinate 15,209 downwards.
AAACACCCCGTCTAACCCCCGTTGTTAGCGTCATCTGCGACTCATCATTCGAATATCACTAATCTCCAGTCAGGCACACTATTCGCTAAAGAAATATCTACGGAACGTTCACCTTCGGCATGCAAATGAAAGTGGATTGGAGGAGGTTTGAAAACATGTCTGATGGTTCCATTAAATTTCCCACCTCGATGAACACACTTTGGAACTCTGTTGAGCAGAAAGCTTGCATATTCCAGCTAAGGATCATCCCACTCCATGTTACTACGCGGTTTCTCAACGAAAAGGATGGCCGACAACGCGGGGGATCAAAGGCCTCGATAAGAGAAGTTAACAGACATTCGATGCAGGTAGAAGAGAACCTTGATGAGACTTAATAGGGAGTAAGGGTGATTGGTTCTGGTAAATTACGCGTGGGAGATAAAGTACACGGTCTGACAGTAATGCTAGTGCCTATGATCAACGATTCTTTATCAAATTCATCTGATTACTCTAAAGAAACGATAGGTTGACGTTGCACCCAGTTACGGTGTGTCAACTGGTGTTGGGTGCACGTTGGTTTAAGTGATGCCATGCTCTTTGACCGCACTGAATTTATTCAAATCATAGGTTTGAACCAGTTGGAAATGCCTTCCTTGAAAGCACGCTAGCATTGCAGTGTAGTTTGTAATTTTAGGCCTTGCTGAGGTAGGAGTTGCGTTCAGGGCGAGAAAACACCCCGTCTAACCCCCGTTGTTAGCTAGCGTCATCACTCATCATTCGAATATCACTAATCTCCAGTCAGGCACACTATTCGCTAAAGAAATATCTACGGAACGTTCACCTTCGGCATGCAAATGAAAGTGGATTGGAGGAGGTTTGAAAACATGTCTGATGGTTCCATTAAATTTCCCACCCCGATGAACACACTTTGGAACTCTGTTGAGCAGGAAGCTTGCATATTCCAGCTAAGGATCATCCCACTCCATGTTACTACGCGGTTTCTCAACGCCCCCCCCCCCCCCCACTTAATTGCAGTTTTGTGTTGGGAGTCATGTCGCAGCACCTAATGGCAACGGTTAAACGCGAAATGTATTCATCGAAGTCCGAAACATGTATTCACCATTTATCCTAGCGATGGACGAGCTAAGCTCAGACCTCTACATCGTCATCAAAAACAGCACGTGAGCTGCTCAATCAGTGGATGTTTGGATGAATTAAAAAAGGATATTAGGTAGTGGATTTCACTGAAGACTTGCCTCACGGCGCGATAAACGTTCCTAAGGGTAAACCAAAGCGAGTCGACCATAATCCTCCACCGATTTTTTCGACCCGGGTTATCGTGCTCTTGAGCTACTCGTACGTTTAACTTATCGACGCTGCAATCCCGAAAAAGTCAAACTATGTTCAGACGACTTGTGGGGTCCAATGCAGATGGACAATATCGAACAAGATGAACTGTCCCAGATATGTACCACGTGAGAGAGCAGTTGACACGTGTCTGTCATATCCGTTCACTTCATCCGATTGCATTGCGCAATCAACCGCGTTGACAAGTGCAGTTAGGCATATCAAGAACTCAGTTCGGTATGCCCAAAGACATTGTCTGGCTGAGCACTAGGACGTTATGGTGGTCGATTTGATGACGAATTTTCGTCGGCATCAGCGAAAAAGACGTTGCATATCCGAAAGTTCGAGCTAATGAAACTCAAGTCATGTCAAGTAAGATTTCTTTGAGCGCGCTATGACTGAAGTTTGGTGGAAACCGCAATTAAAAGTGAAACTCCTATCTCAAAAGTCGTTGCTCGACGAGCCAGTCAACACGTGTGACCGCGTGATGTGGATCCCGTGAATGAAGGAGGAGCGGCGCTATATCCTGTCTAGGTGCGAGTTAATCACACTGATGATCGGCGACCCGTGGCCGAACGGTCGAGTGTTCAAACTATCAGCCAGGAGACTCCCTGGATTTCTATGAGGTGCGTACTGCTGGTTCCCAATAAGGACGAAACAGCTGTACGTACATTTTCGGCTTTTCAGCATAGACTGGCCTCACGCACGGGACAAAAGTTTCATCAAAAGTCATCGCCCTTAGCATCATTGACAGTAACACGCCAGTGGTATATACTGGTGCCTAAATGCCATACATCCATGAGGGAAAGAGTCTCCATGAAGATTGGAAAGAAAAGAGGAAGATATGGGAGAAGCAGTTCCATCCCCTTAAGGAGGACTGTTCTTATAGATTTGGACGGTGCTAAAATGAACAAACATGAGCATCATATCGATGTAAGGAGTCGTCAGTTGGCTTGAACGGGTGTACTTCGCAAACCTCACCCGACTAAAGGTCCTTATAGATTTGGACAGTGCTAAAATGAACCAACATGAGCATCATATCGACGTAAGGCATCGTCAGTTGGCTTGAACCGGCGTACTTCGCAAACCTCACCCGACTAAAGGTCATCCCACAACGACAGGCCAACTTTATCCAGGCAATCCGGTTGGGAAATGACAGCATGCACGCCAATGGGATCGGTAGCACGCTATGTCCTTCAGGGTATATAATCGCCTGTAAGTAGGACCACGTTATACCCAGCCAGGAAGGCGCGAAGACAACACAGTACATAGTTTAACCGTAACCGCCTTCGCTTCAGGCCACAGTGTCATGGCCCTCGACCCCTGGACCTTGCGCCAACAATCGCTTGAAATAGAAAACAACGTTCTCAACAATCGTTTGAAATAGAAAACGTTTTCTTCGGCATACAAACTGGCAAAGCATTTCTCAAGCGCCCCAACCTGGTAATATTAATCTGCTACTCTAACAGTTCGTATTCGTTGGCTCAGTGGTTAGAGCGCGAATTTACTGATCGAAGCCGACCTCTTCCTCTTGACTTCCTCTATCTAAGCTTCGGCAACCTGGCAGCATCCCAGTCCTCGTGCTTCCTTTGGGTTGCATGGCAGCTAGGCACCGAAAAGGTGTTACAGCTGAACGATTGTTTGCTTGTTGTTGATTTGTTATCAAGTACCCGCTTACGCACCAAATCGATGCTAAGTCTCGTTATGCTCGGGAGACGTTTGAAGACATCAAAGGTCCTGGGATCGCAGGCGCCAAGTCTCACAACCATAGAGTACGATCGTCCTCACAGTTGCCTTGTATACATGACCCATCGGGTTCAGTGACACCACAAGTGACGCAAGTTAGCGCCTTTGTTGACAAGATATTAACTTCATTTGTTACAGTACATCACCGTTTATGTAGCCGTAAAGACATATGATCCGATCAATAAACTCAAGCGCTTCATTCTGTTTCAGAGAAACATGAGACAATGAGAAGTCTTGGAGTAAGGCTTTGATCTCTGAGGGCACAAAAAACTGCCAAAAAATCATTAAACAAAAAGACAATACCGTCACACAAGTTAAGTTCACCAGCCTCTCTCAATAACATCTGAATACGTAGACTCACGGTCCCTTGGTTTGCGGAAGCCACAATAACGTCGATGTCAGAGCTGAACAAAAAAGGATAAGAGGGCAGCTCTGACAAGCTTTATCAGTCGGCAGAAAGTTTCCAGGCAGTTCACTGTACATCGACCCAATCCGACCGAAGGTAAAGAAATACAGGGCACAAAGAATGTTTACGAAATTCAATGACATCCCCGTCCAGTGAAGAATATTTAGGAGAGCCAGTCGATCCACAGAACCCACGGCACCTCTAAAGCCGAGAAAAACTGCAACTGTTGATGGTGCCGCTTCTCAAGCACTTGATGTAAAATAGATGATCATTGCACCCTCTGACATGTCAAAATTCTGCTTAATGCTCTTGGTCTTGAGTCTCAAATCCTGAAGATTAGCGAAGCAATATGAGGGGAGCCAGTAGCCGTATTGGGGGCGAGATAAGCCAAGTGGTTAGAGCACGAATTTACTNAGGCACCGACAGGGTGTTATAGCTGAACGATTTATAGCCGTATTAAGACAGGCGTGAGACTTACACCCATATGGTTGGAACGGTTCGTTCGGCTGCCTTTTTCGAAGACGGGCAGGACAGACGACTGGTCAGAGTCCTCTGGGACATGTTCTTGTCACGAATCTGGTTAGGTGAAAGTGTTACAGGACCGGAATTAGTGTGTCTACCTCACACGTCAAATAAAATAGGATCAAACGTCAGTCAGCCTGATGATGAGTCGGTGATCAATTCTGGTGGAGAGAACACTGCAGTATTCGGATTGTCCTTTGGAATGAACTAAGTGCAAAAAGCATGACCAGTGTGAATAGAAGACCAGTGGTAGGCGATGTGAACTGAATAAATACTGATTGTTTGAGCGGTTCTGCTAACTGAGAGCTGTTTCATACTTGCAAATACCCTTTTGATGGCCTCCGAAATCCCAGTGGGTGGTTTGGACACCATCCCCCTTGGTAAAAGCAACGATTCTTTCATGAAAAAAATGGATACTCAACGAACCCATCTCTTCCAGTTTCATGCGCAGTTTGCGAGACGAACGTTTGTCAATGAGCGATTGCAGTTCAACATCGATTCGTCGCTCCAGTTCGTTGATTTCCGCTGAGATTCGAGCGAATGATGCCTCATCGAGTTCCTAGTGTTGGGAGTGGGTGAGAAGTTGAAAGTGATAGAGAATAGATCAGACACTAACAAAATGCTGATCGTTTAGAACATACAATGATTTGTCCGCGAAAACGCTGAAAATGGTGATTCGCAACAGAAGCCGCCCTTGGCAATTCCAGGGTAGCAAACTCAGCATCAGTGTGGTGTTGTTAGGCATAGATTACTCGGACATGAATAAAAGGTGACTTTCTTGTCGGAAGCAAGATCAACAATCCCACCTGGGATCTGGACTTTGACCTAATGTTGTCTTACACAGGACCTTTGCAGACCACGAAGCTGACTAATCAGGTAAGTGCTAGTATCTATTACTGATGTGATTCTGCAACTGACGGTGATAATGGCCAGTCAGGAATCTCGAAATTCACCTAGCTGTGGAAACAAAGAAAAGAGGCCTGCTTGCAATCGAGCCAACAGTCACTAGATTTTTCGGGACGTCTTGCCAACCATTACCTGTAAACCTGTGATTAGTTTATGGGCTCCCTGCTGGGGTTCACTGGCACTAGTCTGTACCCGGATTCGAGCCGTATTGGTTTCTCTAGGGGTCGAGATGACCCAAGTGGTTAGAGCGAGAATTTGCTGACCTGAAGGTTCGTGGTTCGAAACCGACCTCTGCCTCTCGACTTCCTCTGTCTAGGCTTGGGCAACCTGGCAGTATCTCCGCCCTCGTGCAATCTTCGGGTGGCATGGCAGTTAGGCACCGAAAGGGTGCCACAGCTGAACGATAGTGTAGTATAGTATAGTGATGGGTTTCTCTAGGATTACAAGCCATTCAAACGGTTAGGCTAAGACGGCGCAGCGGGTGCAGTAAGTCATTTTTTTCGAAGTAGCGAGATTTTCTGTATAATTCACCACAAGGACTGAACCGAGAACCCTCTCCCTCAGCCGTCTACTCTGTCAAGGAACTAGGTAGGGGCTCATCCACCATATGTGCGATTCGATCTGAGCAGAGAATCTACACTGTCTTCTAAATTACAATTTCCAACGCCAAAATTAGTCGGCTACCAAGGCACAGCGACCAATTGTGAGGAGGAGTACTGAGCTTTTTCGACTACCTTGTTGTCGAATAGACGGAGATGTCAGTATGTTCGGGGCTGGAGCACATCAGAGGGCTAAGCGATGATTGTCGAAAGGATTCGGGCACTCCACTGAGTTGCTGACTGCATGCACAGTATCGTGCGGGGTTATACAGTCCATCTGGAATTCAATGTTGATTATGAAAGACCTCACACAGGCAACAATTCAGTTCTGTCCGTACAGGCAGTTAAAAATCGTTCCGTTATAACACCCTTTCGGTGTGTAACCGCCATGCCACCCGAAGGAAGAACGAAGGCTGGGATACTGGCAGGTCACCCAATCCTAGACAGTTGAAGTCTAGAGGCGGAGTCGAACCACGGACCTACCGGTTAGCAAATTCGCGCTCTAACCTAACTGAGTCATCTTGCCCCCACAGGCAGTTACAAAGAGCATCGGAACAGAATGAGTAACCCTGCAGCTTAATGATTCACTATACACGTATACGGATTGAATGTCCAAAAATATGGACCCCTGACTTGACCAGAAGCACTAATTTATGCATCCATTCGTCCTCAAACGGGAGAATTAATGTGAGTCAGGTGAAACCACAAAGCACGATCCGACAACAAATAGCCAGTACCTTCACAGACTCATCCGATTTCCGTGCAGATGTGAAAGCTGGTGGATCCTGTTCCTCCTCGTAGTCCACAGTGAAGAAATCCTCGATACTCAAAGCCGAAGTTGGTGTCCTTCCGAATTCCTCCAAACGTTTCCGTGCTGTTTGTTGGCTAATTCGAGCTTCAGGAGCAACAGAGCAAAAAATCAATACTAAAGTCATCCGTGGCTTTCCGAATGGCAAACAGATAGTGATGACGAGAGGTTGTGAAGCAAACTTAGTTCAAGCGTAACCGATTCACGATTGGTAACGGGGATTATTGACCATGATGAATTGGCAAATAAGAAAAACGCAATGACAGGGCAATGACAGAAAACGTCTCTTGCGGTGTAAAGCGCAAAAAAATCAGTTTCGATGGTTTCTGTCGTTGAATAAAACGGACGCTGGTCATATGAGGACAAAGAGGCTAACCTATCCGGGCCACATCCTCCTCGTTGCGGTTAAATTCGTGTATGCGCGCAGCGACCAGGAGGGCAGCGGCGGCCAGACCGCTTGGTCGACGACCGGTCGTCAGCCAGTCCTTTTTCATCCGCTGAAGCAAACGCATCGCAGTGGTGGCAACGACGGGCATTTTGTCGCCAAATTCCAACTGACTCGCGAACCGCTCAATGTAGAGACAGGGGTCTGTGGAGAACAAAGGATCAGACTTGAAATCATATGAAGTTAATTCTGAGGGAAGAAACAAGGGATGCGATAAATTTGCGGAAAGAACACTACCTTTCGAGGTGGATACCCACATGAGAGCGGTCTCACTTTGACGTCAAGCAGCTGGTGCTAAAGCGAAATTCATTAGGCCAACGAGTGGGCGAATTTTAGCCATCTAACCGACATTTAGTGCACGGTACAGTCTCAAGTAAGGGATTGCTACTGAAAAACTAAGGGCTACGGTCAGTCGACAGTATGCCATTTTGTCGGAAAGTCGTAAAGAAAAGATGGAAAATCTCGCAAGCTTTAGAAAAACGAATGCATGCGAAACCCGCATACATTCATGTCCTCATACTTACTGCTGTAACACCCTTTCGGTGCCTAGCTGCCATGCAACCCAAGGAAACACGGGGGCTTGGATACAGCCAGGTTGCCCAAGGCTAGACAAGAGAAGTCCAGGTTCAGAGGTTGGGTTCGAACCAAGGACCTACAGGTCAGTAATTTCACGCCATCTATCGTACGAAAACCTGCGCCGCAAAGCACGTCCAAGCACATTATTGTCACGGTGGCTTCTTCCTATCATTGACCTGCGGCTTGTTCATCCAAGAAACCTACGTCTCATGACCGACATAGCTATAGTTCCACTAATGGACTTCGAAGTAACAGGATGCTAATCCACGGTAACCATAGCGAAACATCGATACTACGATATTCCTCCCGCCGCATTGATGTTTCGCCCAGGATGTTATGATGAACCAGTTTGCGCATATGCAGCGTTCTGTCATCGGCATAGCACCTTTCCTCCATAAGTTAAAATTGTGCACCCGATCTCCTGCGTTGTGATATGTCTCGATGGGCCAACCACATTTCAACCTTCATGTGAGTGAACTGCATGATCCACGAAGTAGCGGCGTTCTCCGTGTGCGACTATGGACTTTATACAGTAACCCGCTAATTTTCATACATTTTCAGATTTGACGATAGCAAGTTAACTCATCCATGGAGAGCTATCGAAATACCCTAAAATCGATTTGGTTTTCAGAGGAGAGACCCAGCTGAGCGTCTCTTCCTCAATGGGATGTGCAGTACCGGGCGACCTTATATTTCAATTGGTACGATAGACCAGTATGGTAACCTTATAGGTAGTTAATGGGTGCTGCCTAGTCATTATGATCATCATCCCCGACAGAATGACATCAGTGCTCAACACCGACGCTTCACTGCCGACAGGTCTTTTTGTATCGCTTGGCCTTATTGTAAAGAAGAGTAAAGGTGGACGGGGAAGGGACTTAGTGCTAGGTTACCACAATCATTCCCAGGCGCCTACACCTCCAGACATTCACTCAGACAATCTGGAAAGAAACTGACAACAAGAACGCCACTGACATCGGTTGGCAGCCTAGTAATGCGAAAAAGGACACTCGATGACTGAGGAGGTGAAGATCAAATTTGAAAAAATTGTGAATCTCAAGAGTGCTATCCAGATGCAAATATTCCGCGACAGAAATAGGAACACCTTTGATCGCAACTCAGTTAATTGCACAACCAGTATATGTCCATCTCTTCTACCTTAAAGCAAAACGTAATCGGAGTGAAGAAATGCGATGTAAACAAGCAGAAAAAAACAGGGAGAAACATACCCATTTCGGGAATAGACAGATGCAATCGGCGTCTCAATTCCGTATAGCAGTGTCCCAAAACGTAGACATTGATTCCAACCGCATCGCTGAGATCCAACAGCATCAGATTAACACGGAGTTGACGTGCGGCCAGATAGACACAACTTGCTGCCACCTGGAGAGCACCTCGTCCACGTGTAATCCCTCTGAAAAGAGCACTCTGGTAGAAGCGGAAAGCAGAAGTGGCTATATCATTGCCCAATCGTAGATGCCCACAGATTGTGTCAATTCGTCGACGGGCTGTGAAGAGAATGTGGGAGATCCAGATGGTTAAGTGAGTAGATTCAGCAAGTAAAACTGGATCATCCGCACTACTGAGCAAGACAGTGGTATCCTTAGAGCTTCATACAGGGACGGTTACACACGGGAACCTTGGCTAGCTCAGCTGCTGTAATGAACCAGCAAGTCTGGTGTGTGGGTCTAATAAAACCGGCGATCAAGAAAGACGATATGGGGAACAACGATCCGTCGTATACAGCACACTACTGCAACTCCCTCCCCACCCCAAAGACGGTGTGGTTCCTGGGAGAGCGCAAAATAAGCCGACCTTAAATTAACTAGTATTGTCAGACAAACCGCTTCCCAAGAGATGTGCTTTCAAGACAACGGCGGCTTGGTGATGCTTCTTTACGCATATACGTACTCAGATCCACGGTTCTGGTTACTCGATCAACAGGGTTTCAAACACCATGAAATCAACAAGAGAACACACTTTAGACTAAAACTTCTACAGCCTAACCGTCGAGAGCCGAAATCATCCAGCACACAGACCAACCTTGTAGGACACCTGTTTATTCAATATGTTCGGTGGAACGTTACACTTTTCAAGCACACGTTTGATTGACGTGTTTTTGGAATTCCCCGGGACCAGTCTGTGGGCCCAAAGATAAGTTGTGTAAAAATTCAGGGGGAAGTAGATCAAGGAGAGAAGCACCAACGTACGTTTCGATCGGTCATTCGAACTCCTGTTTAAAATCGTATGGTGGTAAGACAGGAGGACGCTGTTGGAGAGAACCAGCGAGTTGACTCTCTCGACTGCACTCTGCAATTAACTACACTCAGACGCTGCTGAATTATTCACTTGAGCAGTTTATGATGCCGCGGGGACGACAGCTGGGGATTGATACGACACGGAAGATGTATTAAATCGGTGTCTTCCGTAACACGCCTGCTAATTCCATTCGCTACAAATTGCTGTTTATTGCATAAGACAAGAAAGTGCACGGTAGCCTGGAGAGCATTAGCCCGCGCAAGCGTATGAAGGCGCAGAGACTGGAACGCACTAAGTTTCTCACTACTTGTCATATTTCAATAAGCTAATCAGGAAAGAGGAATAACCACTAGAGGGGACAAGATGAAAACATATACAGGATGTGAGACGTGACCGGTCCAAGTTGTGAGCTGGATGCCACTACCGAGATGGACTACCCGCTATTGTATGATGGAGCTGTGCTGGGTGCAAATTGTAAAAGACGTTCGATCAATGCCATTGGTGGCTCCTCGAGCCAACATAAGAGGAGTTGAGTACCTTAAAATCGTTCAGTCGTCCGCTTTAGGAAAGACGGAACTTTCAAAACAAGAATCCAGAATGGTTTCATGGGAGTTAAACATCAGGATTCATTACTGGGAAGGTTGAGAATGAGCGATGCTAGATCAGATGTGCAAGTACACTAAATCCTGACCGGTCCATTGATAACATACCTCTATTCTCCGTCACCTGTCGCGACTCCCGTCCGATCGCCTGACCTATAGGTTGGGATAAACGTCATGGTTACACAACACTTACTTTCATCCGAAACAAAACGGCCAACAGCAGCCGATACACCTGCGCTAGTTTCCACAAATTCTACTTCCGAACATATCACGTTTTCGCTCAAGACCATTCCACAGTCAAGACATACCAGATCGGCCCGAGCACGATCCTCGTCGAAACTAGTGCCACCACAGTGAGTGCAGCGCATTCTGGATTGTCAACGGATTCAAAGGGGACCAACACCAGTCCGTGGTACGTGCACACTCAATAAGGCAGACAGAGTGAGCCTGTCTTTCCAATTCTGAAATATGAGCTATTGAAAATCACAAATTTAGACGAAGATGTTAGCATTTCCAGTAGGAACATTAGCTAGAAACGTAGAACACCTAGAGAACTAATTAAGTAACTAAAGTGCCCCAGCTATCGAGCTGACCTGGCGTTCCCATAGCTACCTTGTTAAATAGTTACCCATCCCAATGCACCACTACCAACAGGATCAGCAGTATCCAACTCAGACAATTTAACTATTCTCTGCAGTGAACCAGAAGTGGATGGGTAACGAGCACCTTGATAAGGTATACCAAAATGTGGAGGGAACTATGCTGGTGGTGTTCACTGCTCCGTCCGACTTCGAAACCACCGGGTATCATCGAGATTTCAGGCCATGCCTGAAAATCTGTGTCAGTAGGTACCAAACACGACGGCACACGCAAACGCCAAACAGTAAAGAGTCTAAGGAAAGACCGAGAGGTTTACTGGGCATCAAAAGCACAGACGTAAAGGGCTTTGGCCCTGAAAACAGTCGTAACCTACACAACTCTATGAGGTCGACTAACCAAAAGAAACTGACGGCCAGTGGAAGGATAAGTGAATAAATTCACTCACAAAAACGCCGACTAGAAATATTCACCGGAACCTTCGAGGAACAATTTAGCTGACATCAAGCAACAGGCTCTAGAGACTGTGTACACAGGCCAGCGTACTGAAAACAGTATCCGCCCGTTATAAGTAAAACACGAAATATCCCTACTGAAAAATGGGAAGACACCAGTATCAGATGGTCTGTTTATGGCCCTCTTCAAAGGAGACGAAGGAACCTTGGTAATCTATCTCACAAAACTTATTAATGCTAATTAGAGTGAATAGGAGTCTGCAGAATGGGGCACATCGATTGTTTATTATATTGAAAAAGAATATGCGAATAAAGTGTGGAATCCACGCAGCATTGGCCTGGTAGCTGTGGTATCGAATGTGGGGGCGAGACGGTCCAAGTAGGTAGAGAGCGAATTTACTGACCGGAAGGTCCGTGGTTCGAACCCGACCTCTGCCACTCGACTTCCCCTGTCTAGGCTTGGGCAACCTGACAGTATCCCAGCCCTCATGCAACCTTCGGGTGGCACGGCAACTAGGTACCGAAAGGGTGCTACAGCTGAAAGATTTTTTATCGAATGTGCTCTCTCGTCTTATCCTTTGAAGTTTGACTGAACACAGATAGATACAAATACGTGAAAGCCAAGCTGAGTTCCGTCCTGCATGTATCACATTTACACCCTCCGTCACATTATGGAGCGGCGACACTGTTACCAGCAACCAACGATGGTGGAACTCCTTAAATTGAAAGCTGCCTCTGACTGTGTGAACCGTCAGGCACAACAACGCAAGACTGTCCCTCGTAAATTCTCGACCCACCTTGCAGAGCTGTACCTGAACTCCAGCAAACGACTGAGCCTCTCGCCCGAGTTCAATACATCAAGTCATCATCATCAGTCTCAAGAACTGCGTACTTGCCGTGCAGTGGTTTTAGCTGCCCTAAGTTCGTTCACCAACGATTTGGAAGGTGAGGTAGATAGCTGTGCACTAGAACCGGTAGCTGATATAGTAAATCATCGTCATCATCGACAGCGTGACATCAATATTCAACACCGATGCTTCACTGCCGCATAACCATGATTTATTTGAAAGCCTCATTGTGAAGAAGAGAATAAAGGTGGACGGGTGACTTGGTGCTAGCTTACTAAAGTCATTTCGAGGTGCCTACACCTCCAAACACTCATTTAAGAAATCCGGATAGAAACTGACAACTAGAACGCCACTGGCATTGGTTGGCAGCTATATTTTGCAGCGTGTCCAACCAGGCGCAGTGGGGATCACGTGGTCCACATCCTGGAAGGCAAGTAGCAATGACAGCGTTGTCACAGCATTGTCAGTGAACTTTTAACTGGGAGTTTGTGAGGGAAGCTATGAATTGAAAGCAATAGCTTGGATGCACGAGCGCCATTAAGTTGTGCCAGGTGAGGCAGTCCTTTATCATCTTTCCTATCCAACCTCATGGTTAATACGATCGTGAAAAATTCATTCTCAGCCTGAGGCCTGTGGGATAAAAATGCCCCCAAGACATTCACTGACAGGCGTCGAGTACGCAAACGACACAGTTTTTCTCGGATCTGACTCCGTCCTAATGCGGTGGTTGCCGGTACATTGTTATAGGGGCGCAAGTCCTTATACAGTACGTAACCGTATACTTTCCGAACCTGCAACTTGACGATGGGGGAACTTGTTCATCAGACCTAGGGTGTAACACCGCACTTTCAGTTCTCGCCGTCGGATAGCCAGGCAGAAAATACAGGAAAGCGTTTAAATATGATTCGAGTAAGGTCCTAGGTGCGGTTGTACAGCCCCCACCTTGATTAGCTAACTTTTCAGGCACTTCGCTTAGTTTGATCAGTAAAAGTACATCTATAACATTTTCACCAACTTTGTCTACGCTGCTATCGATGGCGAAGTTGAACAAGACTGGGGAGAGCGGGCATCATTGTCTGACACCACTCTCTGTAAGGAAGCTTTTGGAGAGCCATACAGTCCCACCCGTCCGGAAGTACTGAATTTGGGGATCAGATTATATTCACAAACTTCTGGGGCATACCCTGTTGAGCAAGTATAGTTAACAGCACTGACCGATCGACAGAATCGGACACATCCTTGAAGTCAAGGAATACCAAGATTATGGGTCGCTTGTACATGTTGCGTTGCTCTAACACCTGACGCAGTGTGAAGATGTGGTCAACGCACACTCTACCTGATCGAAATCCCGCTTGGTTCTCACGAGTCACTGTTTCAGGTGCCACCGTAAGACGACGAAGAATCAGTGACTCAAGAAGCCCTGTCACAACATTAGTCAAACTAATACCTCTGTGGCTAATACATTCACTGTGAGAATCGTTCTTAAAGATGGGCACTACTATCGATTTACCCGTTGTCTGGGAGGGTCTCTTTCTCCCAGATAGGCGCAAATAGGCTAGATAGGCACTGGCTGAAAGCCCATCGCCATTCTTGGGAAGAGCAATTGGAAGGTCTTCAGCAACACGATAACGCTTGAGAGGAATATACTCGGACACTTCTTAGACTGAAGGCGGTTCCATACTTAAGGTCTACCTTTCTGTTGAAGGCCAGGATTCTGGAGTAGAGGTAGCAGGTGGTCAGCTGAATTGCTGTTCAAAGTACTGTGCCCAGCGGTCCAAACGTTCCGCTTTGCTGCATATCAGGGAACCATTTTGGTCCCCTATTTTGCGGAACTGTCAAGTGGAAATGGCCGAATGTGATTTCCCATAGGGTTTTCACATTAAATATAATAAATACACATGCAACTCAATGCGGCTGACGCACCCTCACGTGTACACACAGGTCAGGACTAACGGGTCAATGGGCAGTCAAAGGTCATCACTGTGCCAGCACGCTCTACGCACAAACTTTAAAAATACCACTTTTCTCACGCGACTGATGCTACTTACCCTATCACTCAACGTCGGAATGAATTGATCAGCTACACCAGCATTTCCGAGCACAACTCCTTAGCCCTGGAACTCTAGGCGGCTCCACTCCACCAGAAACTTAGCTCGTCTATATGGCATCCTCGGCGATCGCAAACTAGACTATGCTTTTTCAGACAGCTTTTCCTTAAGTGTTTACCCAGCCGTGTACGATCCAGTTACGTGTCCAGTTCAGATGTATCTGACGAGCGTATACGCTCCTTCTACCACCCTGAATAGACGACATTTGCGGCGCGTTCAAGAAGCGGTCTGAAGTGGGTTCCCTGGAGCATCTGGAAGTCCACGTGAGTAAATAATGCATAATAATCGTTCAGCTGCGGGACTATTTCGGTGCCTAGCTGCCATGCCATCCAGAGGAGGAACGAAGATTGGGATACTGCCAGGTTGCCCAAGTCTGGACAGGGGAAGTCAAGAGGCAGGGGTCGGGTTCGAACTACGAACCTTCTGGTAAGTAAACCCGCGCTGTAAATACGAAGTCACCTTGCTCCCAGCCTATGTGAGTAATACGGGAAAGTGCGCCGATGGGGTTATACCAGTAATCCGAAAAAACAAATGTATTGGAGTTGATTTTTCGAGGGGTGTCTGGAGGGAAAGAAGGCCATCCTAAGCAACTTAAGGTGGTCAGTAATATGGTGAGTCACCGAAAAGGTATCCAGTAAATGTAGAAACCACGGGGGGTAAGTTCGACCTCGGTTGTAACCAGCCCTCTGTTGCTGGCAATGGGTGGCATGCGAAACATTAGCGTCAACAGTCAAGAGGGATTCTTACTGAAGAAAAACCCTACCGACATCTAGAAGCGACGCACCCTTTACAACGGAAGACCATGTAGATTGGAGAGATTTGCAGTTAACTGGCTGCCGACCGGTGATATTATATACTTCTTGGACAGAATATGGGTCAATAAGAATCGAGCATTTTCAGCTCAGCGCTTCCGGCGAGGACTCTAGCTTAATCTGCTTGTGGAGTAGCCTCCCTTCGACACCCGTCCATGCCCGATATAGGAACCAGTTGAAATCACTTTCAGATG
>NW_008752054.1:445017-447176 GCF_000715545.1 Opisthorchis viverrini | reverse complement strand
TTAGCTTACCCGAATCTTCCAACTGATGCTGAAGTGTTTGTATACCTGCACATTTCAGTACTGACGTGTGCCGTCCTCTCGAACGTCGAATACCGCTGACTTCGTGACGTCCCACGCTGCTTTCCTGACGGTAATAATGGCGAATTTTGGAAAAGTTTTCCCCACATTCAATGAACGTAACTTTCACGTACTTTTCCACCGGAACAATCTTCCTCAACATTCTAAAATCTAAATGGCCTTCGGAGATGCAACACATGCGTGGGCTCATTCGTGCAAACAAATTTTGTTCGACGATTTTTTGTTGCCAGTAAATTTGCCGCAGTACACGCTAATTATTTGCTAAACATCGTGAACGTTCACTGGCAAATTACGGAGTTTTTCATTATAGGTTACAAATTATGCTAGAAAGACCTCAAGGTTCACCGATCTTAACCGACGCACGCCACTAACATGCGGCTAGGGGTACGCGATGCCCAACTAACTAGCCACACAGAGCCTACGTCGATAATACCAGACAGCCGAACGATCTTAACTGACGCACACCACTAACATGCGGCTAGGTGCACACGATGCCTAACTAACTAGCCACATAGAGCCTACGTCGATAATACCAGACAGTTGAACGATCTTAACTGACGCACACCACTAACATGCGGCTAGGTGCACACGATGCCTAACTAACTAGCCACATAGAGCCTACGTCGATAATACCAGACAGTTGAACGATCTTAACTGACGCACACCACTAACATGCGGGTAGGTGCACACGATGCCTAACTAACTAGCCACATAGAGCCTACGTCGATAATACCAGACAGTTGAACGATCTTAACTGACGCACACCACTAACATGCGGATAGGGGTACACGATGCCTAACTAATCCATCCATCGGTAACGGAGAAAAGGCTCAAAATGGACGTTTTGAAATATCGAGATATATTGGTCGTTTTGAAGTTTACATATGTCCTGTGAGGCGCATTTCCTTCTTCGTGAGAAGCGTACATTTGGCCGTTGAAGTCCTGAATGTCACAGCCGAACACGAACCTTGCCGCACGCATTTGTGCCGCCAATTTGTCCATTACAAAGGTCCTGACCGGATACGCTTCGCCCATCATTTCTTTGAATAAGCCCAACAGTTTACACATGGGAGCAAACTGCTAGGTCTCTACGAACGCATACATAACCGGACGCCCGGTTCCCATGCCGTCCGTTATCAAGAATGTGTATAGTTTATATCTAAATGCCGAATATTAGATGCTTTAAAAAACTTACCCAAGGCGGTTTGTTGCATGTGTCCCGTCCACATTCACTACGTCGGGAAAGCGTCGGAATAACGCTATCTGCTGCCATCGGGAGAAACATATGTGGCTATAGTGACCTTCCTCTCCCTGACACACAAGAACGCGTCCGGTCTCCCGAAGTTCTGCCAGGACTGAAGGCATATCGTCTGCTATATTAAAACCCAACAATTCGGCACCTACTCAACATAGCCGGTCGACACTTCCGGTGGTAGTTGTGCATACCCTTGGTGGTAAGAATCTTTCCAAGTTCATCCGCCACAAACTGCCACACATCAGATGACGGCATTCCATATCTCAGCAGGGCCTGGCATGTGCCAAACTCGTCTTCGGTTAGGCGTCGATTGACTGGAAGCCGATCGTACAGAATCTTTGACAGTTTGTGGTTGTGCTCCAGAAAATAAGAGGTCACTGCCAGTTGGTTCCTTTGCCTCCGTAGACAAAACCGCACTGGACAGCTGGTGCTTCGCGTACTTTTTTATTAGAAAATACGCTCGGCTTACTAGTTTCTTCGGATTCCACGGCTTTCCGTTTTTCTTGGAGGGCGCCTGCTGCATTTGTAGTACACCCATTCGTAACGCAAAATAGTGTTGGTGCTTCGATTACTGGATGAACGCACAAATATCGCGAAATTATCCTTCATGTATTCATTTAAGGTCTTCTCAAATGCCGTGAAGGATGAAAACGATACATCCACAAATTTCTCAATGAAAGCCACTTACGAAGCCATAACCTACGAAGTTGAAAGCCGAATGTGCACAATAATTTTCAAAAGAGATCAATTAAAACAAGTCGCAAAAAGATGACGGCTGATGAGGGGAATTTTCAATGTGAGCATATATGCAAAGAAGTGCAACATT